>NC_041346.1:30018634-30061134 GCF_004354835.1 Perca flavescens
AGGGTAACTACGTGTCTTTGTGTCTAAGTGACTGATGGGAACAACAATCTTTGAAGCTGGTCCAGTTTGAAGCGAGACGAAAATAAGCTGCAATGCAACGTTAACGGGGAATTGTGCACGTCAGTTAGCGTTTGTTGCCGTTGACAGACTCAGATTATTATTCTAAGTGTCTGACAACATTATGGAAAGGATCCCTACAGAGATAGACCTTTTAGTTAAAGAGTAAGATCCTTTTTGTTTAATAGGAAACAGCCCCGAAATCACCATCACCAAACTCCACCAGACTCCATTCATAATTTTCAGAAAGAATTATGCCATCAGCAGAGCGAGAGCCTGTGAAAGCTAATCGAAACATGCTGTGAGCCCCATTTTTTTAGCCTATATTTTGTCTACATTTTAACAAAACTACTAATTCACCATTAGCAGCTCCTGTTTTCAGTTTATCCACGGACGTACAGTAAACTATCGCTGGATTACTTTGAGACTGGAAAAAAACAGACTTAAAAACGTGATGATTCTCAGGCAAATTCTGAAGCGTTTTTTTCCCGATGATTTCTAAGCGGATTTATCTGCATTTATCCACGATGCACATCAGAGATAATGACATCATCTGGAAGTGTAAGTCACATTGAATTATATCAACAAGTTCCATGTCTTTGTGTTCAGATTTCACTGAGTTATGGCTCTGAGATGGAGTGCGATTATTTACTCAAATCCACCTCCTGCAGTGCGTCTTTGCATAAAGAGAGCGGCTGTATCATATTAAGATGTAGCAAACGTGATATCTTTCACGTATGCGGAGCATTTCATGCTGCGCCTTGTGCTACAAAGTGACTCATTCGGTGCTTATAGAGCGGCATCCCTCACCAAACCACATATACTAGATCGAGTTACCTGCCCCCAACATCTGAGACCCTTAATTTAGCCTGCGTGTGTTTTCGAAAGATGAGGATACACTTTGAACTGTGTTGACACAGTGCTAGGGCTGTGCAAATAATCTAAATTTAATCGTGATTATGATTTTGGCTCCCAATGATCACAAAAACAGAATAATCGAGAAAAACAATTATTTGCCTCATCACGTTTTGCAAGTAAACTCTTATTTTCTCTTGCGTTCTGAATGAAAAAATAAATTTTAAATAGGAAAAGTATCAAGGCAAATTTCACTCATTTTTTTTCTTTCTTTACTGTTGATTTATTTAACTTTTTCCACTGTTTTTGAAGTTCAATAATTGCAACATCTTTCCAGAAGTCAACGAGTAATCGTGTTAAATTATCATGATTTCAATATTGACCGAAATAAATCGTGATTATATTTTTTTCAATAATCGAGCAGCCCTACACAGTGCTGTGCCTCACATGGTACTTTCAAACGAATGATTAATATGCTTTTTTTTGGGAAATTTGCGAAGCTCTCTGACAACACACAGGTGTTTGGGAATCAGTTTAGGCTGGAGACATTCAAGTACCAACTCTGACTCATGTTGTCAGCGGTGGGTACTCTTTGTTTACATACGTATAAAATCTATAAAATCAGTCCTTCCAGAAAAATGCGGAGTTGCGGGAAAAAAATCCTTGATTATGCGGCATGTTTTCTTAAAAAAAATGCGATGGAATATGCGGGATATTTATGCAATTTTATGCAATGAAATTGCGGGAATTTGCAAAAACTGCGGTTTGATGAAAATGACTGATTATGCGTTGAATTATGCGATCGCATAATCGCGTTTTTCTGGAGAGACTGTAAAATGCCACGACACTGGTTTGTTATTCTCCAACTAATTTATCGATTAATATCGCATATTTTCTCCTATCGTGCAGCCCTAGCTCCCATCAGTCACTTAAACACAATAAAACAGAGATATTGGGTCTATTTTTGGACAAAAAACACAGAGAAGTTACCCTTTAAAGCAGGGGTCTCCAACCTTTCTTCATCTAAGGGTTACTTTAAAATAATGAAAGTGGCCAAGAGCTACTTGAATCACATTGCTTACATTCATTTACATAACACAAATAAGCTGAATGAAGCTACTGTTTGCTGAAATTGCCAATAACCAAAGCTTATGAAAAATCTCAACTTCACGTCAATGTTCTTTTAGCCCACATAGTTATAGCTACATCACTGAAAATATACCCATCAGGGTCCATGTCTGGGTGTGCATACGGGCCCCAAAATGTCTAAATCCGGCCCTGACCGGTAGAATTGCCCACAACACATGTCCATATAACCGGTACACTTCATTTTGAGGCAAAAACATTGGCAACCACTGGTGCGAGGAGATGGAATTTAACTCTAAGCCCTGAAAAAAACAATAATAAAGTTTCTGAGTCAAAACTTTCTCCAACTATAACAGTTTAAACAGACTGTTTAATTCTCTTAACCAAGCGTTGCTGTAGAAAAAGTACTTTATTCTTGTATTCCTCCGATGGCAAGGACACGGAACTTACCGACTGTTTTCACCACTCTCTGCCGGGGGAGAAGTCGACCGGTCCGCGGCTCCGAGTCCGCACAACGCCCGCTAACAGAGCTCCAGCTCCGGGCTTAAAAAGACCAAGAAAAAACTAACCGCAAAAGCAAAGCTACAGCTGAGAGAAAAGAGGGTCTCTGAGGAAAACGGGTTAATGCTGACACGGAGGATAAAGTTGTGAAGAAACGGAGAGCTTCTCGAGACTTCTTTATCGGACGTGAGGAGAAGTGAAAGGCTCCGCGCGCAGACTTGAGAGGGATTATCCCGCTTCTGTTTGTTTCCTGTTGTATATGGCGTGTCAAACCCGCATCTCACACACACACACACACACACACACAAACACACACACACACACACACACACACACACACACACACACACACACACACACACACACACACACACACACACACACACACACACACACACACACACACACACACACACGGAGGGATAAACGCTTACCTCTCTCGCTCAGCCTCGCGTGTGTCTCTGCGTCACTTTCCTACTCGCGTGTCTCCGTCCAGCGGTTCAGTCCATCCGGGAGTCTCCTGTCCTGGAGCAGCACGCGCTAACGCATGCACGTCAGCGAAAAGCACCTGGATGGACGTCATCACCACAGACACACGCACACGCAAGCACGCACACACGTGCACAAGCACGCGCAGAAAGAAAGACAGAAACACAGATGAAGACTCGTGAGATAGTTTTAGCAGAATGTAACTAAGTAGGCTACATTTACTCCAGTAAGTTCAAAGTAAAACATAGAAAAAGCGGCAAAAATGTTGAATAAGGACTAAGAAGGCACCCAAAACATCAAAAACAGATGGCCAGTTTTATTGTGTCCCTTTAAAAGGTTTTTTGTAGCTTTTTTTGTCGCATTTTCAATGTATGTGCGCATTTCTTTGGCCGTTTTTGTCGCATTTTTTAAATGTTTTTGCGCTTTTTTTCAATACATGCATACATGTACACATAGCTGGACCTCCCTAGATAGGCTAATTGAAGCTCTCTCTTTAGTTACTCAACTACATTCATTTGTTCCAGCTTTAGTTACTAGTTACTTTAGTTACTCCCCTACATTCATCTGTTCCAGCTTTAGTTACTAGTTACTTTAGTTACTCCGCTACATTCATCTGTTACAGCTTTAGTTACTAGTTACTTTAGTTACTCCTCTAAATTCATCTGTTCCAGCTTTAGTTACTAGTTACTTTAGTTACTCCTCTAAATTCATCTGTTCCAGCTTTAGTTACTAGTTACTTTAGTTACTCCTCTAAATTCATCTGTTCCAGCTTTAGTTACTAGTTACTTTAGTTACTCCGCTACATTCATCTGTTCCAGCTTTAGTTACTAGTTACTTTAGTTACTCCACTACATTCATCTGTTCCAGCTTTAGTTACTAGTTACTTTAGTTACTCCGCTACATTCATCTGTTATAGCTTTAGTTACTAGTTACTTTAGTTACTCCACTACATTCATCTGTTCCAGCTTTAGTTACTAGTTACTTTAGTTACTCCGCTACATTCACCTGTTACAGCTTTAGTTACTAGTTACTTTAGTTACTCCACTACATTCATCTGTTACAGCTTTAGTTACTAGTTACTTTAGTTACTCCTCTACATTCATCTGTTCCAGCTTTAGTTACTTTACACATTAAGATACAATATAACGTCCTACAAGTCCAGCTGAGATGATGAGACCATTAAACGTGTGTGTGTGTGTGTGTGTGTGTGTGTGTGTGTGTGTGTGTGTGTGTGTGTGTGTGTGTGTGTGTGTGTGTGTGTGTAAAGACCATTTAAACACACAACTGGTTGGATCCTTTACTCTTTCTACAACTGGGAGGATTGTTCTTCACTTTTAATACTTAATAACTCCACTGTCCTGATGACACTTACACACTTTAACTTGTAACAGAGTATTTTCCCCGTGTGGTATTAGTACTTTAACTTAAAGTAATAAAGGGGTGAATACTTCTTCCATCGCTGGTTTTTAGACTGTGTGAAATAAAGGAGAAAATGTTTCCAACAGGTTGATGGTCTCCAAACTGAGAACGGAGACCTTTCTACAGAGAGCTGGCTCAGCATCGCCTCTCAGTGGAGACTACTGAAAGTGCAGCTTTCCTTTTCACTTCACTTCCTCTTTGTTCATTCAATAATGTTCACACTAGGGCTGCACAGCACAATATATATCGGTTTGTTTTATCATCATCATCATCATCATCATCATCATCATCATCGCAATATCAACTGGTGCAATCGGCACATCGCAAAAGGCCGCGACATTATTATTTTTAATAAATATTTTAAAGATGCCTTGGTTATCCTTTATAACTTTTATTCTGCCTTACCTATATTTTAATAATTTGATTGTACTTTTGTATAATATATATATATATCCAATATAATTATTATATTATTGTTTTATTCTTATTACAAATTGAATTACTTGCTTCAAGATTTTAACATAATGATACACATGGTATTGGTTTTATGCATTTTTACTAACAGTGTGGTTTTATTCTATGATGTATTTTAAATTATTTATGGTTATTTATTGTGTGGCACTTTTTACCTCTTAAAGCACTTTTAAACACAGCACTTATTACTAACTTTTAATGGTATGTGTGTATATTTATTTTTTTTAACTTCAAGGGCAAGTAACTCAGGCAGTATTCATGACCCCTTTTAAAATGTTTACATTTTTCAGTTTAAATAAGATGTTTTTAATATTGGGATAGAATTTATTTTGTATTGGGACACCTGGCTATTTATTTATTTACATAACTATATATATATATATATATATATATATATATATATATATATATATATATATATATATATATATGCATTTTATTTATTTCATGTATTTATTTTATTATGTCTCTAGGAGAGACACCAGGGTAGTTGTGGAGGTGACCTTATATTTAAAAAAAGAACCGGTGTCCGTCCTGTCCAGTGGTTCTTTTTACCTTCTTTTAATATCTGTCTATCGTCTTTTAAACAGCCCCCTCCCCCTTTTTTTTTTTTTATAACCAAACCGGCTTTTTAAGGAGTTCTTTAAGTGTTGTATTCACACCAGTGGTCCCCAACTCCAACCCTTAATTTGTCACGTAGATCACGTGTGTCAAACTCGAGGCCCGTGGACCAAACCCGGCACCTCGCAGATTTAGATCCGGCCCGCATATCAATTTGGGTTCACAGTACATTTTGGCCCACCTACTTTTTGTCACTTTTTCTGACGTTTTTTGCCACTTTTTCCAACATTTGTCACTTTTTCCAACATTTTTGCCACTTTTGCCGAATTTTTTGTAATTTTTCCTGACGTTTTTGCCACTTTTTCCAACATTTGTCACTTTTTCCGACGTTTTTGGGCGCTTCTTTTCTAGGATGGCTGAGGAACTATTTCCTGACTTCTTTAGGACTTTATGTCGAACAAACTGTGAGTGAGAAGACTATACGACACATGCAATAATACAGTCAAAAATATTTTACTTTTTCGATTAAATAAAAGCCTATCAATAAACTAAACATGTCTGGCCCTTGATGTGATTCTTATTCTCCAGTGTGGCCCTCTGGGAAGTTGAGTTTCACACCCCTAAAAAAATTAATTTGATTTAAAAATCGAGTTGGTAGGTCAAATTGATTCATATTTTCAAAAAAAACTTTATTTTTTATTTTTTTTCAATCCAAATACAGTATAAATAATTTGGATGTTTAACAATCTTTGTTGCACACTGCACAGTGACTTTTCAGTTACAGAAAGGGTTTGCCTTTGCAATTTTGTTTATGTTGATGCACTTTAATTAAATATAATTCATACAATAAATATATATTTTTAAAATATATTTACAGTTCTCAGTTATTTTGTTTTAAATGGAAGTGGGGGGGAAATCTACTTGAATCGTAAATCAAGTTTTTTATAAAAAAAAAATCACATTTTTTTAGGGAAACAAATCGCCGTAACGAGTAAAAAAAGGGGGAAAAGTGACTGGTCGCACATGTGCGACTGGATGTAAAAATTCAGTCGCACACTCTCAAATTTTGGTCGCAAAATGACTGCCCTCCTGGCAGTAATTCTATTGTCTTAAATCAACGAGGTCATTATTGCGCTATACTGCCACCTACTGACACAGAATAGTATTTAATTTATCTGCCAGTCATCATATTGAGGCACAGATGCGCAACAATGGAAAATTATTTGCAGTAACTCAATAAAAAAATTTGTTGGACCAATTAAGTAAAATCGGATAATTTCCCACGGCACACAGGACGATCTCTCACAGCACAGTGGTTGAAAATCGCTGCTCTAGTGCAGTGTTTCTCAAATTGGGGGGGTACGTGTACCCCTTGGGGTCCTTTGGAGGACTGCAGGGGGTACGAGAGATATTTAACTAAAATGTTTAATAGTTATGAGGCTGTCGTCCAGAACATTGTTCCTCTTTATTAACAAAAATGTGACATTTGTGTCTCCTTCTTTGGACCTAATCTATCCTTCCTTCTACTGTCCTTCTACTTTTTTTTTACAAGTTTCTCGCTTTTTTTCTTCTTATGTCGCTGTTTTAGAAGTTTTTGATACTATTTTCGACCTATTCGTGCCTTACTTCCTTCCTTCTTTCTACCGTCTTTTTCCAAGTTTTTGTCTTTTTTAGAGTTTTTGTCTCTTTTTCTCATCAGCATTTAAATGTTTCCAGTTCCAAGGTGCTGTTGTTTAGTAAATCTATCTCTGACATCACTGTACTGTTCCTCTTTATATACACTTTTTTTTCTAACGAAAATGATCAGCACTGGTCAGGGCTTAAAGAAATAATTCAAAAGGTGGTACGTTATTGAAAACAGTTTGAGAACCACTGGTCTAGTGAGAGGGGCTTTAAAAAGAAAATGAGATTAACTAAACGGAGATCTTCCAGATTACAACTGATCATTATGTTTTAGATATGTCAGAGAATAAAGAAAAGTGTTTTCTCAGAGTCCAAAAAAATAACTATTCACATTTGAAACTCAAAACTGAAGCTTTGGCAGGTAAATATTTGGTATTTTTGCTTTTAAAATGACTTTCATGGTTAATCAAGGCTAACTTTTTTTTCCAAAATATGCAAAAGGTTTCACTGTGAAGTCTTTAAATGTCCAACCAACAGTTTTTTATTGTAGAAGATTAAGAAAAAACAGCACATTTTCAAATTTGGAACCAAAATTGAAGCTGTAGTCAGTACATCTTTTGGTATTTTTGCTTAAAAAATGACTTATTTAGTATAAAATATATTTTTTTTTTTTGTCCGACCAACGGTCCAAACCCCAAATAAAATCTGAATGTGATTTCAGAAGATTAAGCAACTATTCCAAACCAAAACTGAAGCTGGAGCCTCTGAAATTTTAAGTCTTTTTGTTAAAAAAATAAATAAAAATGACTTCAGTGAGCATGAAAACATGTCCAAAAATGATTTCACTGTAATGTTTTCAAATGTCTTTTTTTGTTGTCTGACCAACAGTCCAAACCCCCCCAAAAAATATCATAATGTTATTGTAAAATATTAAGAAAAAACAGCAAATATTGAACCCAAACTGAAGCTTTAGCAGGTAAAGATTTTGATATTTTTGAAAAATGACAAAAAAAATGTATTCATTTCAGACATTTATTTACTATTTTAAATCATATATGATAACCTAACTCAGTTCAAGCACCAAAACAAGTCGTACACACACACACACACACACACACACACACACACACACACACACAGAGAGAGACACACACACACACACACACACACACAAAGAGAGACACACACACACACACACACACACACACACACACACAGACACACACACACAGACAGACAGACAGACAGACACACACACACACAGACAGACACACAGACAGAGACAGACAGACAGACAGACACTGTGTTGCTCTGTATCTGTGACAGTTTGCTAACACGTTATCTTCTTATTATTAGGGTCCAGAATGTGTTTCAAGTGGTCAAAAAACTGGAATAAAATACCTGAAATCCTAAAAAAAAAAAACTCCAGTGTCCATCTCCAACTTCAGTGTATACGTTAATGTATACTTTATTAATCCCACAAGGGGAAATTACAGTGTTTCCACTCTGTTGTTATTACACACATTACACACAGGCCTTTGTGGGCAAAAACCACACGATAAACACACCGATAAACACAGCGATAAACACACCGATAAACACAGCGGTAAACACACCGATAAACACAGCGATAAACACACCGATAAACACACCGATAAACACAGCGATAAACACACCGATAAACACAGCGATAAACACACCGATAAACACAGCGATAAACACATGATAAATACACCAATAAACACACCGATAAACACACAGATAAACACAGCGATAAACACACCGATAAGCACAGCGATAAACACACCGATAAACACACCGATAAGCACACCGATAAACACAGCGATAAACACATGATAAATACACCGATAAACACAGCGATAAACACACCGATAAACACAGAGATAAACACATGATAAATACACCGATAAACACACCGATAAACACACCGATAAGCACAGCGATAAACACATAGATAAACACACCGATAAACACACCGATAAACACACCGATAAGCACACCGATAAACACACCGATAAACACACCGATAAACACACCGATAAGCACACCGATAAACACAGCGATAAACACATGATAAACACACCGATAAGCACACCGATAAACACACCGATAAACACACCGATAAGCACACCGATAAACACAGCGATAAACACATGATAAACACACCGATAAACACACCGATAAGCACACCGATAAACACACCGATAAGCACAGCGATAAACACACCGATAAGCACACGATAAACACATGATAAACACACGATAAACACACAGATAAACACACCGATAAGCACACGATAAACACATAATAAACACACCGATAAACACACCGATAAGCACACCGATAAACACACCGATAAGCACAGCGATAAACACACCGATAAGCACACGATAAACACACGATAAACACACGATAAACACATGATAAACACACGATAAACACACAGATAAACACACCGATAAGCACACGATAAACACATAATAAACACACCGATAAACACACCGATAAGCACACCGATAAACACACCGATAAGCACAGCGATAAACACACCGATAAGCACACGATAAACACACGATAAACACATGATAAACACATGATAAACACACCGATAAACACACCGATAAGCACACGATAAACACAGCGATAAACACACCGATAAGCACAGCGATAAACACAGCAATAAACACAGCGATAAACACACCGATAAACACACAGATAAACACAGCGATAAACACAGCGATAAACGCACCGATAAACACACCGATAAGCACACCGATAAACACGCGATAAGCACACAATAAACACACCGATAAGCACACCGATAAGCACACCGATAAGCACACGATAAACACACCGATAAACACACCGATAAGCACACCGATAAGCACACAAATAAGCACACAAATAAGCACACGATAAACACACGATAAACACACGATAAACACACCGATAAACACACCGATAAATAACCACACCGATAAGCACACCGATAAACACACGATAAACACAGCGATAAACACACAATAAACACACAATGAACACACCGATAAACACACGATAAACACACGATAAACACACCGATAAAAGAACATCCCAACGACAACAACACACAGCCATTCATCATTACAGAATTATCGACATAATAATCGACTGGAAGATAAGTGTGTTTTAAAAAAAGAAAAAGTCCATCGAGTAGAAACCAAAATGCGTCTGTAGCCTAGGGGCTGCACAAGATGTATCGTTTCTTTATCGTCATCGCCAGGGTTCAAAATTAACTTTTTTCGTCCAGCAGCCAAATGGCTAGTGAATGTTCAAATTCTACCAGCCACTCGACATATTACCATTGTTTTTCTGGGCTGGTGAGTGAAGCAAATGTACCAGCCACTCGCATATTTTAACAGCATTTGGCTGGTAGATGGTGCTAATTTCGAACCCTGGTCATCGCAATATCAGCTGGCGCGATATACACATCGTGAAAGGTTGCGACGTATCGCGATAGACACTCAGAGATTGTTTTTGTGTAGAAAATGGCACTTTAAGGTGCAGCTGTCAGTCTTTGTTAGTGCTGCCTGTCATTGTCTGTGTCTGTTCACTAAAAGAATGTCAGAAATGATTATTTGTTTTAAATTCAACCAGCAATTTGTTGTATTTTAAAAGACTGCTGAAGGCAACAGAAAGGCCGAACTGAGTACACTCTAACAGCTGTTAATTTATCGCAAATTATATCGTTATGGGGATATTCAACAACGTTATCGCGTATTTTCCTCATATCGTGCAGCCCTACTTTAGCCTAGATTTAAAAAAAAAAAAACAGTAAGAATGTAAGAAGCACATCTATGTGCTATGTTATTTTTTAAGATAATTTTTGGGGCTTTTCCGCCTTTATTTTGACAGGACAGCTAGGTGAGAAAGGGGAGAGAGAGAGAGGGGAGGGAAGACATGCAGGAAATCGTCACGTCGGATTCAAATACTGGACCTCTGCGTCGAGGGAGGCATACACCTCTCAGTACTGGATATGTGCGCCTGCTCTACCCGCTGAGCCAACCCGGGCCACAGCACATCTATATGTAACGACAGCTGGTGAATTATGTCCTCTTCCCTCTCCTAACAAGTTTCCTGAAGAGATTAAAAACCATCAGCTTCCATCTACAACTTCTGTTGCGGTCTAGTAAACATGTTTTGCTCTTTGCTCCAAAAATATTCCACGTTTCCTGGAGAGATAAAGACCCATGCATCATCCATCCATCCATCAATCATCCATCCATCCATCACCATCGTCTGGCAGCGGCACACAAAGAGTCAGTGTTTAACCCCTTGGGTTGTCTTCCAGTCGGACCTGCAACTTTGTGCATTTGTGGGTCGAAATTTCAACAATTTTGTCGTTCTTTTTCTACACTTTCATTGACGTTTTTCGATTTTATTCCAATTTCTTTGTCACTTTTTTCAGCTTTTTTTTTTTTTTTATTATGTTTTTTGTTGCTTTTTCAATGCTTTTTTTTCGCACTTTTTCCAAACAAATTTGGTCACTTTTTTCAGCATAAAAAATAAAAATGTTTTTGTCAATTTTTTTAACAAGTTTTTTTTTTTTTTTTTTTTTTTGATGGTTGTTTTTCTCACTTTTTTTCCAAATTTTTTGGTCACTTTTGGCGTTGTTTTTGTGGCTTTTTCCGATTGTTTTAATCACTTTTTTCAGCGTTTAAAACATATATGTTTTTGTCAATTTTTTTTTCATATTTTTGTAGCTCTTTCCAACGTTATTTTGTCATAGTTCTGATATATATATCTGATAAACGAAGACAACAGGAGTGGTTAAGGGAAGTTTTTCCCTACCACCAAATGCATGCTCTTGGGGGGGTTGTTGGGTCTTTGTAAATTATAGAGTATGGTTTAGACCTGCTCTATCTGTAAAGTGTCCTGTTACGATATGACACGATAAATAAAACGTAATTTAAAAATTCAAAAACTCACCAGTGTTTTTTGTTCTCGTCTTCACCTGGAAGCTCCTCCAGCAGCTCCAGCTGTGGGTTTGGATCAGTCAATCCCTTGTATCAAACAAGATCTTTATTTTTTTTTTAAAAAGAAGAAAAAAGGAAAGTGAAAGAAAGAAAGAAATCAAGAAAGAAAGAAAGATAGAAGTGCTATTAAGCCAGGCCAGCTGGCTTAGAGAAGAGAGAAGGGGAGGGGACCCAGAGAACTGGGCTGTGTTCGGATCTGAGCTCAGTCCGCAATGAGCGGAGGTAGCGTACAATCATCGGACCCTGACGCTTCTCACACACACACACACACACACACACACACACACACACACACACACACACACACACACACACACACACACACACACACACACACACACACACACACACACACACACACACACACACACACACACACACACACACTCGGTGACCTCCTGTGTCCGAGCTGCCGGTCTGTGGAGGAGTCCTTTCACCTGTCGTTGTCACTCATGGTATATTTAGCTCTGGGGTGTCGGTGATGCTGCATGTGTGTGTGTGTGTTTCATATGTGTGTGTGTGTGTGTGTGTGTGTGTGTGTGTGTCTGTGCGTGTGTGTGTGTGCATGGGAGAGAAAAAGAAATGTGTCGCTGACACTCAGGGCCTCCATGGGCCTCGGTGTAAGAGCCCAGGATTACTGAACCAAAGACCAAGCAGCTCTACACATTACATCCAGAGAGACAGAGAGAGGGGGGGGGGAGGGGAGAGAAAGAGAGAGAGAGAGATCAAACCTGCGAACGTGTGTCCTAGATATGCGCACACCGAGCATCTGCTGGGCCCGAGGATTACCCTCAGCTGTCTGCTCCCGTCACACAGCAAGGAGTGGAGAGAGGAGAGCACCAGGCTTTGGTGGACTTCCAGGGTCTATGAAGCCGTTGAAATATCAGCGCAGAAATGTGGCTGAGTCACTGAAAAAGCCCAGAAACACACACACACACACACACACACACACACACACACACACACACACACACACACACACACACACACACACACACACACACCTGCTGGTTTCTAGTGAAACAAGCCTGGGCTGACACACATCGCTCTGGGTCAGGTCATACGACACCGCGAGGTCCGGTTTCAATCTAAACATGGGGGACATGTTAAACCGAATTTGCAGGAAACAGGCAAAAAAGTTTGTAGCATGGGTGTTAAACTGCTCGTACGTACAGTACAGGCCAAAAGTTTGGACACACCTTCTCATTCAATGTGTTTCCTTTTTATTTTCATGACTATTTACATTGTAGATTCTCACTGAAGGCATCAAAACTATGAATGAACACATATGGAATTATGTACTTAACAAAAAAGTGTGAAATAACTGAAAACATGTCTTATATTTTAGATTCTTCAAAGTAGCCACCCTTTGCTTTTTTTGATAACTCTGCAAACCCTTGGTGTTCTCTCAATGAGCTTCATGAGGTAGTCACCTGAAATGGTTTTACCTTCACAGGTGTGCCTTGTCAGGGTTAATTAGTGGAATTATTTCCTTTATTAATAAAAAAGCAAAGGGTGGCTACTTTGAAGAATCTAAAATATAAGACATGTTTTCAGTTATTTCACACTTTTTTGTTAAGTACATAATTCCATATGTGTTCATTCATAGTTTTGATGCCTTCAGTGAGAATCTACAATGTAAATAGTCATGAAAATAAAAAGGAAACGCATTGAATGAGAAAGTGTGTCTAAACTTTTGGCCTGTACTGTATAGCTCTGAAAAGTAGAGCTTCTGTCGTGGCTTGTTTGTGTTTCTCCAACACCTCCTCTGACTCCTACGCTATCTGCCTACACAGACAGACGGCAGGCATGGATGCACACCGGCCGACACCAGCAGCAGAGTTACACCTCACATATGGACTCGCACGCACACTGCAACACATGTCGGGATGTCCCGATCAGGTTTTTTTGCCCTCGAGTCCGAGTCCTTTGATTTTGAGTATCTACTGTTACCGAGTCCCGATCCGATACTTCTATAATAAATAAATAAAAAGAATAAAGAAGAGCGAAAAAAACAGATCCAGGAAGTTCCTTATTTTTTATTGAGTTCACCCTATTTTAACATTCAACAACTCTGTTAACAAACAGAGCACCTCTGTGAGGGAGCTTGAACAATCAAGTAATAACATAAATTCTTCACTTTTGGACTTTAGTGCAACAGTAAATATAAAAAAAAAAGTCTAATATAAAAACAAATAGCACCTCAACTTAAAATACCCGGCAGGCATGTAAACAAATAAAAAAAATAAAAGTGCCACAGTGTTTGCAAAGCCAGTAATGTGCTTTTAGGAAATGTACTCCAAAAATAATGAGAATATATATATACATATATATCCGAGTCCTGATCGGGAGGTAGCGTCCGATTACGATCAAGTCCGAAACCACGTGATCGGGCCCGATTTCCGAAGGAGAAAACTCAAGACTTTCACCCAGGAAACAGGTGTAAATGTCCTGAAGAAGTTAAGGAGAAAACACAAGACTTTCACCCAGGAAACAGGTGTTCATGTCCTGAAGAAGTTAAGGAGAAAACACAAGACTTTCACCCAGGAAACAGGTGTTCATGTCCTGAAGAAGATAAGGAGAAAACACAAGACTTTCACCCAGGAAACAGGTGTTCATGTCCTGAAGAAGTTAAGGAGAAAACACAAGACTTTCACCCAGGAAACAGGTGTTCATGTCCTGGAAGAAGTTAAGGAGAAAACACAAGACTTTCACCCAGGAAACAGGTGTTCATGTCTTGAAGAAGTTAAGGAGAAAACACAAGACTTTAACCCAGGAAACAGGTGTTCATGTCCTGAAGAAGTTAAGGAGAAAACACAAGACTTTCACCCAGGAAACAGGTGTTCATGTCCTGGAAGAAGTTAAGGAGAAAACACAAGACTTTCACCCAGGAAACAGGTGTTCATGTCCTGGAAGAAGTTAAGGAGAAAACACAAGACTTTCACCCAGGAAACAGGTGTTCATGTGCTGAAGAAGTTAAGGAGAAAACACAAGACTTTCACCCAGGAAACAGGTGTTCATGTCCTGGAAGAAGTTAAGGAGAAAACACAAGACTTTCACCCAGGAAACAGGTGTTCATGTCCTGAAGAAGTTAAGGAGAAAACACAAGACTTTCACCCAGGAAACAGGTGTTCATGTCCTGAAGAAGTTAAGGAGAAAACACAAGACTTTCACCCAGGAAACAGGTGTTCATGTGCTGAAGAAGTTAAGGAGAAAACACAAGACTTTCACCCAGGAAACAAGTGTTCATGTCCTGAAGAAGTTAAGGAGAAAACACAAGACTTTCACCCAGGAAACAGGTGTTCATTACCTGAAGAAGTTAAGGAGAAAACACAAGACTTTCACCCAGGAAACAGATGTTCATGTCCTGGAAGAAGTTAAGGAGAAAACACAAGACTAGAAATAGTATGTACCCGGCAGGCTAGCGTGTTAGCGGCTAGCTCGTCATCTACAATCATTCACCATCCCTGCGAATAGTCCAAACTTTTAGAACCACATTTTATTTGTTAGTTAGTAAATAAAGTAAAATATATGTTCCGTAAAACCAACGATAAGCTAAAAGAAGCAACAAAAAAAGCTCAATCTAGCTGCATAGTTGGGTGTTACTTCTCTGTTTCTTTCACATTACCATGCATTCATTGGACTTAGTGTTCAATTGCATAACACATATTGATAAAGGAGCATATTCATAATGAAACGTGTCTTCGTGTGCAGCTGACTTCCAGCTACAGACTGCAGGTCAGAAGGTTTCAGTCAGCGAGGAGCTGCTGATGGAAAGCAAACGGTCGAAGCGTGAACGATAATTCCACACCCGAAAATACATTTTGCGCATGATTTCCCTCCTTCAACACACAGAGACGGAGACGAAGGGGCAGCTTGTTATCGTTTGGGGGGTTTTGGAGGAATGTGTGAAATGTTCTGGTGCGTTACGTTTACGTGTTTTAATTTCCCCACCGTTGGTTGGCATTCACCCTTTACCTCCGCCTGAAAAAAAGAAATACACTGTTCATTTTACCCGCAACTTCTCCCGATCCCCACCCCCCAACAAGCTGTTTAGACTCCTGTCTGCACCATTTAGACTCGAGGAGAAAGGGGGAGGGGGGGGGAGGAAATGAAAAGAGGTGGGACGGAGAGAGAGGAAAACGCTAACAGTGATTGTTTGTACTTCATCCGGTCGTCAGGAAGTCGGCTGGACTTGAATTATGGTCCTTTTACGCTGACAGGGAAATCCTTCTAGTTCTGGTCTGTTTAGAGTTTGAAACAAACGTTCAAACATTATCTGACCGAAAACCTCTGTCTCTTCCCCCCATCATGTGCACAGTTTAGCCCTCCTGTTGTCCTCCAAAATTTGGGTTTCTTTCTTTCAACCAAATTTTCAAAGAAAAACAATATACAACGCGCTTCACAAGTAAAATAAATTATCAGTTCACTACTTTCATTGAATGTGGGTGTTTTATTCAAATGTACAGTACAGGCCAAAAGTTTGGACACACCTTCTCATTTAATGTGTCTCTTTATTTTCATGACTATTTACATTGTAGATTCTCATTGAAGGCATCAAAACTATGAATGAACACATATGGAATTATGTACTTAACAAAAAAGTGTGAAATAACTGAAAACATGTCTTATATTTTAGATCCTTCAAAGTAGCCACCCTTTGCTTTTTTTGATAACTCTGCAAACCCTTGGTGTTCTCTCAATGAGCTTCATGAGGTAGTCACCTGAAATGGTTTTACCTTCACAGGTGTGCCTTGTCAGGGTTAATTAGTGGAATTATTTCCCTTATTAATAAAAAAGCAAAGGGTGGCTACTTTGAAGAATCTAAAATATAAGACATGTTTTCAGTTATTTCACACTTTTTTGTTAAGTACATAATTCCATATGTGTTCATTCATAGTTTTGATGCCTTCAGTGAGAATCTACAATGTAAATAGTCATAAAAATAAAAAGGAAACGCATTGAATGAGAAGGTGTGTCCAAACTTTTGGCCTGTACTGTATATGGACACAAGAAATCATTCCTACCACAGACGATACAACAGTTTAACATTCCACCACTGAGAGTTAGATGAGACTTATACACATCACAGTACTGCAATAAGTGCAACTTGCACAAAATATATCTTTATAAATATGATTTAACCCTCCTGTTGTCTTCGGGTCAAATCTGACCCATTTTCCAAAAGTTTCTGTATCAGAAATGTGGGTTTCTTTCAACCAAATTGTCAAAAGTTATAACGTGGATGCACAGTACATTTGCCTAACGTTACCTACTTAAATAATTGAAAGAATGACTACGATAACCATTTATGTTTGTAAAATTACATCCAAAACAAGTCACAGGAAATCATAAGTTAACGTTAGGGGATGCCTCTATCGTGACCATGACCAAGCTGGGTCCAATCACAGCACGACAAGCTTAACGTTTTCATTAGTCACTCCCTCCAGGATTTCGCGCCAATACACGCAAATTCAACCAATCACCGCGAATTTGGTGCGACTCACAATTTTGACCAATCACCGCAACTTTTTCTGCAAATTTGACCAATAACCTGAAGTTTCCCACGACTTCAACCAATCCCAGCAGTCCCACGTGCACTCTGACAGCCAATGACCAAGCGGGAGTGAGAACGGGTTGGATCATTTCCTTGTTTGTGATATGAAGGCGAGACGTGTGTGACTCGAACATCTCACGTTTACCAACAAAACGTACAGCGAAAGACATTTCAGACCGTCCTGCCGAACTGCAAACATTTACAGGTTACGTGTACGCTGTAACGATTTAAATGTCCTTGCTGTCGGCTCTCTGCAACGGGCGGGGCTGCTGCTGCGTTCCCCCAAAAAGTATTGATCAGTTCACTACGTTCATTGAATTTTGGTGTTTTATTCAATTTTATGGCAAGCAAAAGAGTGACAAAATTGTTCAAATAACGTGGAACAAAAACATTCTCCAGGACATGAACACCTGTTTCCTGGGTGAAAGTCTTGTGTTTTCTCCTTAAATTCTTCCAGGACATGAACACCTGTTTCCTGGGTGAAAGTCTTGTGTTTTCTCCTTAACTTCTTCCAGGACATGAACACCTGTTTCCTGGGTGAAAGTCTTGTGTTTTCTCCTTAACTTCTTCAGGACATGAACACCTGTTTCCTGGGTGAAAGTCTTGTGTTTTCTCCTTAACTTCTTCACGACATGAACACCTGTTTCCTGGGGGAAAGTCTTGTGTTTTCTCCTTAACTTCTTCAGGACATGAACACCTGTTTCCTGGGTGAAAGTCTTGTGGTTTCTCCTTAACTTCTTCAGGACATGAACACCTGTATCCTGGGTGAAAGTCTTGTGTTTTCTCCTTAACTTCTTCAGGACATGAACACCTGTTTCCTGGGTGAAAGTCTTGTGTTTTCTCCTTAAATTCTTCCAGTACATGAACACCTGTTTCCTGGGTGAAAGTCTTGTGTTTTCTCCTTAACTTCTTCAGGACATGAACACCTGTTTCCTGGGTGAAAGTCTCGTGTTTTCTCCTTAACTTCTTCAGGACATGAACACCTGTTTCTTGGGTGAAAGTCTTGTGTTTTCTCCTCGGAAATCGGGCCCGATCACGTGGTTTTGGACTCGATCGTAATCGGACGTTACCTCCCAATCAGGACTCGGATAGATATATATATATATATATATATATATATATATATATATATATATATATATTCTCATTATTTTTGGAGTACATTTCCTAAAAGCACATTACTGGCTTTGCAAACACTGTGGCACTTTTATTTTTCTTATTTGTTTACATGCCTGCCGGGTATTTTAAGTTGAGGTGCTATTTGTTTTTATATTAGACTTTTCTTTTTATATTTACTGTTGCACTAAAGTCCAAAAGTGAAGAATTTATGTTATTACTTGATTGTTCAAGCTCCCTCACAGAGGTGCTCTGTTTGTTAACAGAGTTGTTGAATGTTAAAATAGGGTGAACTCAATAAAAAATAAGGAACTTCCTGGATCTGTTTTTTCGCTCTTCTTTATTCTTTTTATTTATTATAGAAGTATCGGATCGGGACTCGGTAACAGTAGATACTTAAAATCAAATGACTCGGACTCGAGGGCAAAAAAACCTGATCGGGACATCCCGACATGTGTTGTAGTGTGCGTGCGAGTCCATATGTGAGGTGTAACTCTGCTGCTGGTGTCGGCCGGTGTGCATCCATGCCTGCCGTCTGTCTGTGTAGGCAGATAGCGTAGGAGTCAGAGGAGGTGTTGGAGAAACACAAACAAGCCACGACAGAAGCAATAAGCTCGTTCCGAAGATGGGAACCAGATGTGCGTGCGGAGAAAGATCCGGAAAATATTATTACTGGAAGCCCAAAGTCTTTCAAACATTCTTCTTTGTTCAACTTCTGTTAAACTTTAACTTAACTCAGAGCGGCTCTTTTCCTCGTCAGATGGCTCAAAATAGATTTATACTTTGATGTACATTTACTCAAGTACAAATTTGAGGTTCTTGTACTTTTCTTTTCATGCTCCTTTATACTTCTAGTCCACTACATCTCAGTGGGAAATATTGCACTTTTAAAGATTATTTTTGGGGCATTTTAGGCCTTTATTTGACAGGACAGAAGAAGACATTAAAGGGGAGAGAGAGAAGGGGAATGACCTGCAGCAAAGTGCCGAGGTCGGAGTCGAACCCCGCACCACTGCGTCGAGGACTAAACCTCTCTATATATATATATATGTGCGCCCGCTCTACCAACTGAGCTATCTGGGCGCAAATATTGCACCGTTTTACTGCATTAGCAGAGGTCATAACTAACGAATTACAATTACTTGCGTTAATGTAATTGAGTAGTTTTTGTTGTGTACTTTTTAAAAGTGTTTTTTAAAATCTGTACTTTAAACGCGCCGCTGCGTTTAAAAAAAAAACGGGAAATATCGTCCGGGCAGAGAATCTAAACTCTAATGTAAGTGTCCTTCTCACCTTAAGTTAAGTTATCTACTCTTTGACTTTAGCCATGGTAAAAATAATAGATTGTATGTATTAGTGACAAAAAAAATACAGCCCTGTATTTATGTGAAATGTGTACGTAGGATGATTCTTTCCAGAAATAGTATTGAAATGCCCTCTGTTTCCTTGAGCATATGTGTTCCCTTCTCTGTGTTACAGTCCTTCCAGAAAAATGCTAAGTTTTTTATGTGATTGTTGGGGGGCAAAAATCCTTGATTATGCGGCACGTTTTCTTAAAAAAATGCGATGGAATATGCTCTATATGATATTTGTGCAATTTGATGTGATGAAATTGCGGGAACTTGCAAAAAACTGAAGTTTGATGAAAAAGAGAAAAAAAAAGGTGATTTGTGAAGCTGTTGCAGCTTTTCGAAAATTGCTGCTCTTGTGTGAAGTAAACGCAACATTTTTCAACTTTCTGCTGAGATATATTATGGGACTTTTTTTGCAACGAAAATGCGGGGATTATGAAATCATGCAAGCCCTGCATATTTTGCGTGGAAATCTGCAATTTATGCGGCGAAAGTGCGGCGCATTTGAAAAGATGCGGCTCACCCTCGCATAAATATGCAGACTTTGGCTGATTATGCGTTGAATTATGCGATCGCATAATCAAGTTTTTATGGAGGGACTGGTGTTTTAGCCTGCTGCTGACCTGGAGAAGAAACCGAATGAGTCTGAAAAGTCTGTCATCCAGTATGGAAATGTCATGACAGGAACAAGATATGGGGTTTTGGTTTCCAACTCATCTGCAGCAACATTTAGCTCTTTATACAACACTGTGTGCTTGATAATATTGACTCTAGTTCTGTTTTAATCAGAGAAGAGTTTTAAATAATTGCGCGTAAAAAAGCTGGCTGATGCCCATCTTTATGCAAATTAATCGTGTCGCAAAAGTGGTTTTATGGTTCATAAAAGACATTTTTGGTTCATAAAATGTCCCTGAATTCACAAATGTGGGATATTACTACAGACATTCCTGTCATCATATGTCAAGTCGTCTGCTGCGATTATTATTATTATGTGTTATTATCACACCCAGCAGTGTGGATGCTCACATCGTTATAGTTATTTTCACTGTGGGGTATTATTGCAGTAAAGGGCCTGAATACTTTCTATCACTGCTCAAAGTGGTCGAACTTGAAGAAACATGCAAACACTTTGACTAAAGTCCTGAGTTAGCTGGCGCTGCAACTACATATTATATCCATTATCGATTCATCTGTGGATTATCTTCTGGATGAATTGATCAGTTGTTTGGTCTCCAAAATGTCAGAAAATTGTGAAAAATGTCAATCAGTGTTTTCCCGTTTTGTCCACAACTCAAAAGATATTCAGTTTACTGTCACAGAGGAGTGAAGAAACTGATCGGATCGTAATACTTCCTCAAGTAACTTGCACTAAATCCTGACAGTGTGACTCCGATTTCTGCAGTTTCTCACACAGGCCTCGGCGTCTTTCAGCTGACTGGGTGTGTGTGATAGAGTGCGGTGTGGGCTGGATGAAGCCGGGCTGCTGGAGAGATAGAGTTACTGTGAAAGCCATGAGCGAGTGTAAACTAATCCATCCTCACCCAACTGCCACGCATAGTTCACGATCCACAGCATGTCTGGAGGCATTCCTTCCTCATGTCTGTGTCCGCTCCACCGAGTGGTTACCCTTTCTGTTATTGTATATAAACAGGCTGTTCTCATGAAGCATTATATGTACAGCTACCACAGTAAAGCACTGTAATTGGTATGTATTCCATATATGTATTACTGTCAGCAAGACAGGTGTTCATGTCCGGAAGAAGTTAAGGAGAAAAGGAGAAAACACAAGACTTTCAACCCGGAAACAGGTGTTCATGTCCTGAAGAAGTTAAGGAGAAAACACAAGACTTTCACCCAGGAAACAGGTGTTCATGTCCTGGAAGAAGTTAAGGAGAAAACGCAAGACTTTCACCCAGGAAACAGGTGTTCATGTCCTGAAGAAGTTAAGGAGAAAACACAACACTTTCAGGTGTTTACCAAACAACAGCCATGTAACTGAAAAACATTTAAATGCTGATGGAAAAAGGCAACAAAAACTTTAAAAAGAAACGTAAAAACTAAAAACACACAATAGAAAGAAGGAAGACAAACTCAGGAAAAAAAAAGTGACAATAATCTTGAAAAAGGCAGAATTGTTTTTTGAGTGAAAAGCTCCTCAGCCAATCAGTGTGTACTCTTAAGCTCCGCCCACAGGCTGCATCGTTTGATAACTCTGCAAACCCTTGGTGTTCTCTCAATGAGCTTCATGAGGTAGTCACCTGAAATGGTTTTACCTTCACAGGTGTGCTTTGTCAGGGTTCATTAGTGGAATTTGTTCCCTTATTAATAAAAAAGCAAAGGGTGGCTACTTTGAAGAATCTAAAATATAAGACATGTTTTCAGTTATTTCACACTTTTTTGTTAAGTACATAATTCCATATGTGTTCATTCATAGTTTTGATGCCTTCAGTGAGAATCTACAATGTAAATAGTCATGAAAATAAAAAGGAAACACATTGAATGAGAAGGTGTGTCCAAACTTTTGGCCTGTACTGTATAAAATGTTTATATGAGATTTTTTTTAAACGGTGACGAGCTGCTGAACATGCCGATCATTTCACCACGCAGCTCGGCTCGCGGTGGCCAACCGGTGCACGCTGAGATCATTCTTTACGGGAAGGGTCAAAGGTCACGACACCCAGATGGAGCCCAGGGTCACTCTGCAGCTGACACACACACTGTCTTAAACCACTCAACACAACGACATCTTTCTCTTCCTTAAAGCAGTCTGGGATCCACTCAACATCTTCTGATCTTAACTGTTCTGTTAGTCATAATAATTAATTAAATAAGGTCTGCTTTTCTTTAACAAAAAAAAAAAGTGGTATAATGTCATTTAAATTAGGTTTATTGACCATGAAATTTGAAAAAAAAAAAAAAAATTGAAAAAAAGTGACAAAGAGTCAAAAGCATCGCAAAAACCTAAAACCTTGGCGGGGGATAGATAGATAGATAGATAGATCTGTATTGTCATTGTATGCGATACAAAGAAATCCTCTCCAAATAGCAGCATAGAGTAAAAAAAAAATATATACACATCCATACACATACATACAACACACACAGAAATACAACACACACAGACATACAACACACATAAAACACACACATACACAACACACACACACACACACACACACACACACACACACACACACATACAACACACACACAGACATACAACATACACACACACACACACAGACATACAACACACACACACACAGACATACAACACACACAGGCGAACCATCAGATCTGGTCGGCATAACTACGCCTAATGACTGACAGCTGGGACTCTGGTTACCAAGGAGACGCTGCAGAGGCGCCAGCATGGCAAACACAAGCCTTGGTTACCGTATCACCTTCTCTGTAAAGTTCTTCTTCATCACAACAACAACAACAACAACCAGACACACAACAACAACCAGACACACAACAACAACAACAACCAAACCCACAACAACCAGACACACAACAACAACAACAACCAGACACACAACAACAACAACCAGACACACAACAAAAACAACAACAACCAGACACACAACAACAACCAGACACATAACAACAACAACAACAACCAGAAACACAACAACAACAACCATACACACAACAACAACCAGACACACCTTCTATCACCTTCTCTGTAAAGTTCTTCTTCATCACAACAACAACAACAACAACCAGACACACAACAACAACAACCAGACACACAACAACAACCAGACACACAACAAACAGACACACAACAACAACAACAACAACAACAACAACCAGACACACAACAACAACAACCAGACACACAACAACAACAAGACACACAACAACAACCAGACACACAACAACAACAACAACAACCAGACACACAACAACAACCAGACACACAACAACAACAACCAGTCACACAACAACAACCAGACACACAACAACAACAACCAGACACACAACAACAACCAGACACACAACAACAACAACCAGACACACAACAACAACAACAACAACAACCAGACACACAACAACAATAACCAGACACACAACAACAACAACAACCAGACACACAACAACAACAACCAGACACACAACAACAACAACCAGTCACACAACAACCAGACACACAACAACAACAACCAGACACACAACAACAACCACACACAACAACAACCAGACACACAACAACAACCAGAAACACAACAACAACAACAACCAGACACACAACAACAACCAGACACACAACAACAACAACGAGACACAACAACAACAACAACAACCAGACACACAACAACAACAACAACAACCAGACACACAACAACAACCAGACACAGAACAACAACAACCAGACACACAACAACAACAACAACAACCAGACACAGAGCAGCAGCGGGGCTTCATCTGAATAATGTATTGATATGTTGCTTTGCCACAAGACACATTTAGCATCACGGAGAGTAGTTTTGTCAGGGTGCTAACGAACGTTAGCGGACGCTAGTCTCATCGGTTACATTACTTGAAGGTATCGACGTGAGAGTGACACAACACTGTCATGAACGTGTCCTAAACGTTATAGATAGCACTTTATTGTCCGTGTACACGGAAATCTGTCTTGCAATACAAGCTTCCAACAACCACAACAACCTAAAAACAAGAGCTATAAAACATAGAGGCATCAGTAAAACATAAATAGATAATTAATAAGAGGGGGGCCCTGCCCTGCAAGAGTGGTCTTAAATAGCCATAAATATATAGATAAAAGTAAAAATATCACTTCTTTGCTATCCTGTGTTGATTCAGCAGAGATATTGACAGAGGAACAAATGAGTGTTTATATTTGTTCTCTTTCTTTCTTTTTTTCTTTCTTTCTTTCTTTCTTTTCTTTCTTTCTTTCTTGTCCTTTAATACTTGGCTGAAGGCGAATCAACTATGTGATCATTGATCTTTTAATAACATGGAATGTACAGTACAGGCCAAAAGTTTGGACACACCTTCTCATTCAATGCGTTTCCTTTTTATTTTCATGACTATTTACATTGTAGATTCTCACTGAAGGCATCAAAACTATGAATGAACACATATGGAATTATGTACTTAACAAAAAAGTGTGAAATAACTGAAAACATGTCTTATATTTTAGATTCTTCAAAGTAGCCACCCTTTGCTTTTTTTGATAACTCTGCAAACCCTTGGTGTTCTCTCAATGAGCTTCATGAGGTAGTCACCTGAAATGGTTTTACCTTCACAGGTGTGCTTTGTCAGGGTTAATTAGTGGAATTATTTCCTTATTAATAAAAAAAAAAAAAAAGCAAAGGGTGGCTACTTTGAAGAATCTAAAATATAAGACATGTTTTCAGTTATTTCACACTTTTTTGTTAAGTACATAATTCCATATGTGTTCATTCATAGTTTTGATGCCTTCAGTGAGAATCTACAATGTAAATAGTCATGAAAATAAAGAAACACATTGAATGAGAAGGTGTGTCCAAACTTTTGGCCGGTACTGTAGATACCTTCAAGTAAAGTGTTACCGTCTTCTCCGTGTTGCCAGATCTCACAAGAGTTTGTACCGGAGACAGAAACCACACACACACACACACACACACACACACACACACACAACACATACACACACACGACACATTCACACACACACATGCAACACAGTCACACACACACACAACACACACGCGCAACACGCACATTTGCAACACACACACACACACACACACACACACACACACACACACATGCAACAGACAGACACAGACAGACACACACACACACACAACACATTCACAACACACACACACACACACACACACACACATGCAATACAGTCACACACACACACACACACACACACACACACACACACACACACACACACACACGCAACACACACGCGCAACACGCACATTTGCAACAGACACACACACACACACACACACACACACACACACACACACACACACACACACACACACACACACACACACACACACACAGCGGTAGAGTGGAAACCACAGGGGGGCGACTGCGAGGTTGTAACTAGGGAGGAACTGGGCCAGGTTATTTTGGGAGCGTGTGTTGCTGTGGACCAACAGCTGAGCATGTGTTAGAGCAAGCGCAAGGCCTGACAACACACCCTGGTCCCTGGTCCCCTCAGCCTGACAACACACCCTGGTCCCTGGTCCCCTCAGCCTGACAACACACCCTGGTCCCTGGTCCCCTCAGCCTGACAACACACCCTGGTCCCTGGTCCCCTCAGCCTGACAACACACCCTGGTCCCTGGTCCCCTCAGCCTGACAACACACCCTGGTCCCCTCAGCCTGACAACACACCCTGGTCCCCTGAGCCTGACAACACACCCTGGTCCCTGGTCCCCTCAGCCTGACAACACACCCTGGTCCCCTGGTCCCCTCAGCCTGACAACACACCCTGGTCCCTGGTCCCCTCAGCCTGACAACACACCCTGGTCCCCTCAGCCTGACAACACACCCTGGTCCCCTCAGCCTGACAACACACCCCGGTCCCCTCAGCCTGACAACACACCCCGGTCCCCTCAGCCTGACCACACACCCCGGTCCCCTCAGCCTGACAACACACCCTGGTCCCTGGTCCCCTCAGCCTGACAACACACCCTGGTCCCCTCAGCCTGACAACACACCCTGGTCCCCTCAGGCTGACAACACACCCTGGTCCCCTCAGGCTGACAACACACCCTGGTCCCCTCAACCTGACAACACACCCTGGTCCCCTCAACCTGACAACACACCCTGGTCCCCTCAGCCTGACAACACACCCTGGTCCCCTCAGCCTGACAACACACCCTGGTCCCCTGGTCCCCTCAGCCTGACAACACACCCTGGTCCCCTGGTCCCCTCAGCCTGACAACACACCCTGGTCCCCTGGTCCCCTCAGCCTGACAACACACCCTGGTCCCCTCAACCTGACAACACACCCCGGTCCCCTCAGCCTGACAACACACCCCGGTCCCCTCAGCCTGACAACACACCCCGGTCCCCTCAGCCTGACCACACACCCCGGTCCCCTCAGCCTGACCACACACCCTGGTCCCCTCAACCTGACAACACACCCGGTCCCCTCAGCCTGACAACACACCCCGTCCCCTCAGCCTGACAACACACCCCGGTCCCCTCAGCCTGACCACACACCCCGTCCCCTCAGCCTGACCACACACCCCGGTCCCCTCAGCCTGACAACACACCCTGGTCCCCTCAGCCTGACAACACACCCTGGTCCCCTCAGCCTGACCACACACCCCGGTCCCCTCAGCCTGACCACACACCCTGGTCCCCTCAGCCTGACAACACACCCTGGTCCCCTCAGCCTGACAACACACCCTGGTCCCCTCAGGCTGACAACACACCCTGGTCCCCTCAACTTGACCACACACCCCGGTCCCCTCAGCCTGACAACACACCCCGGTCCCCTCAGCCTGACAACACACCCCGGTCCCCTCAGCCTGACCACACACCCCGGTCCCCTCAGCCTGACAACACACCCCGGTCCCCTCAGCCTAACAACACACCCCGGTCCCCTCAGCCTGACAACACACCCCGGTCCCCTCAGCCTAACAACACACCCCGGTCCCCTCAGCCTGACAACACACCCCGGTCCCCTCAGCCTAACAACACACCCCGGTCCCCTCAGCTGGTGGAACAGACTTACGTGCACGTAATGTTACGTTAAAAAAAAAAAAGCAATTTCCCCCGTACATGTTGTGTCTTTTTGAGGGACTTTACTTCTCTTTGTGGTAGTTTTGTGTCTCTTTGTGGTCATTTGTGTTGTCGTTGGGTCTCTGTGGTCATGTTGTGTCTCTTTGTGGTAGTTTTGTGTCTCTTTTTGGACATTTGTGTTGTCTTTGGGTCTCTGTGGTCATGTTGTGTCTCTTTGTGGTAGTTTTGTGTCTCTTTTTGGACATTTGTGTTGTCGTTGGGTCTCTGTGGTCATGTTGTGTCTCTTTGTGGTAGTTTTGTGTCTCTTTTTGGACATTTGTGTTGTCTTTGGGTCTCTGTGGTCATGTTGGGTCTCTTTGTGGTAGTTTTGTGTCTCTTTGTGGTAGTTTTGTGTCTCTTTTTGGTCATTTGTATTGTCTTTGGGTCTCTGTGGTCATGTGGCGTCTATTTGTGGTATTTTTGTGTCTCTTTGTGGTAGTTTTGTGTCTCTTTTTGATCCTTTGTGTCTCTTTGTGGTAGTTTTGGGTCTCTTTGTGGTAGTTTTGGGTCTCTTTCTGTCTCTTTGTGGTAGTTTTGTGTCTCTTTTTGATCCTTTGTGTCTCTTTGTGGTAGTTTTGGGTCTCTTTGTGGTAGTTTTGGGTCTCTTTCTGTCTCTTTGTGGTAGTTTTGTGTCTCTTTGTGGTAGTTTTGGGTCTCTTTTTGGACATTTGTGTTGTCTTTGGGTCTCTGTGGTCATGTGTTGTCTCTTTTATGGTAGTTTTCCGTCTCTTTTTCACATCATTTAGGACCGTTGTTATCACCATATCTGGGTCTAAAATGTTGGAAAAGCTAGAGCAGATCATAAATTAATAACAGTGTGTGTGTGTGTTGCATGCATGTGTGTGTGTGTGTGTGTGTCTGTGTCTGTCATTAGTACTTTTACTTAAGTTAAGGATCCAAATACATCTTCCACCACTGTAAGCGTATGTGTGTGTGTGAGTCATGTGTGTGTGTGAGTTGTATGTGTGTGTTTGTGTCTGTTGCATGTGTGCGTGCGTAGCAACTGTGTGTGTGTGTCTGTGTTGCGTGTGTGTCTGTGTGTGTATTGCGTGTGTCTGTGCCTGTTGTCTGTGTGTCTGTTTTGTGTGTGTGTGCCTGTGTGTGTATGCGTGTTTGTGTGTGTATGTTGTGTGTGTTTCTTAGCCTCTTATTACAGCATCACTTTCATTTCTCCCCCCTGAGAAACATCAAACCTCTTATTACACGTCCTCTACTCTGTCATCGTGTGATTGGCTCAGGTTGTTACTCTGTCATCGTGTGATTGGCTCAGGTTGCTACTCTGTCATTGTATGATTGGCTCAGGTTGCTACTCTGTCATCGTGTGATTGGCTCAGGTTGCTACTCTGTCATTGTGTGATTGGCTCAGGTTGCTACTCTGTCATCGTGTGATTGGCTCAGGTTGCTACTCTGTCATCGTGTGATTGGCTCAGCTTATTACTAAAGCAAACTGGGTTAGCCAAGACAGATTTTTTCATTAAACAAACATTATACATTATAATCAATACTTGGAAGCTCTGCGGGTAGACAAATAACAGGGTGCTCCGGAGGACCCGCCTAAAAAAAGGGTTTTCTGCGTCTCTGTCGGGTAGGGCTGGGCATCGTTCAAAATCTTTCAACCCGGGCGCCAATTTCGATACCTCAGTTTCGATGCCGGTTCCTAAACGATACTTTTTTTTCGATACTGTACGTGTTAAAATCCATTTCAACATCAACAAAAATACAGTACAGGCCAAAAGTTTGGACACACCTTCTCATTCAATGCGTTTCCTTTTTATTTTCATGACTATTTACATTGTAGATTCTCACTGAAGGCATAAAAACTATGAATGAACACATATGGAATTATGTACTTAACAAAAAAGTGTGAAATAACTGAAAACATGTCTTATATTTTAGATTCTTCAAAGTAGCCACCCTTTGCTTTTTTATTAATAAGGGAAATAATTCCACTAATTAACCCTGACAAAGCACACCTGTGAAGGTAAAACCATTTCAGGTGACTACCTCATGAAGCTCATTGAGAGAACACCAAGGGTTTGCAGAGTTATCAAAAAAAGCAAAGGGTGGCTACTTTGAAGAATCTAAAATATAAGACATGTTTTCAGTTATTTCACACTTTTTTGTTAAGTACATAATTCCACATGTGTTCATTCATAGTTTTGATGCCTTCAGTGAGAATCTACAATGTAAATAGTCATGAAAATAAAGAAACACATTGAATGGGAAGGTGTGTCCAAACTTTTGGGCTGTAGTGTACATTAAACACAAAGCTTTTATTTTCCACCTTAATTGTGAATCAAAGCGGTTATCAAAAATGTAAAAAAAAAATGTATCTGGTAAAACTGCTCACTCAGAGTTAACATTATTAAAAGTTGCCTTGCCTTACAAGCTCAGCCTGTCAGTCAGTCATCAGGGCAGAGAAACCACCGTTGTGCCTGCTTGTCTTAAGGTGCTGACACACACGGGGCCGATTATCGGCCGTCTGACAGTCTGGCGAGGTCGGTGACTCGAGTCTGTTCGGTGTGTCCCGTGCCGTCGTCAGTCTGGGGGGGGCTATCGGCGTTCATTTTGGCCGACCTGACATGTTCGGTCGGAGAGGGGGAGGCGGGGGGCAGTCGGGACTCACCAGGAAATGGAGGAGCAGGATGAGGTGACTAGAGTCTAAATCTTTTAAACTGACCTTTGTTGATCTGAAATGAAGACAGATTCAGCAACTGCACACGCACACACACACACACACACACACACACACACACACAGAGACAGACACACACACACACACAGAAACAGACAGACACACACACACACACACACACAGAGACACACACAGAAACAGACACACACACACACACACACACACACACACACACACACACACAACAGACACACACACACACACACACAGAGACAAACACAGAAACAGACAGACACACACACACACACACACACACACACACACACACACAAACAGACACACACACACACACACACACAAACAGACACACACACACACACACACACACACACACACACACACACACACACACACACACACACACACACACACAGACACACAGTCTGACAACATTATGGAAAGGATCCCTACAGAGATAGACCTTTAAAACCTCTTTGAGACCTTTCCTGTTCAACCAGAAACAGCTCTGAGGTAGCTAGCGCTAAACCCACCAGACTCCATTTAAATAAACAGGACTTTTAGCGTGTATAGAGCCAACATACCTTCACATGTAAATCAGTAAACTATGTGTTTTTTTCAACCAAAACTAGAGTTGTGATGGTTGGAAAAGTGGAAAGACGACCCACAATTGCTTTTCATAGTTTTATTTTGTTTCTGTCGACTTTGAATGAAGTGTATTTTTACGATGCTAAAATTACTGATTATTTACATGGAGTCTGGTGGGTTTAGCGAACACAATTTCACGGATGTTTTTATGTTTAAAAAAAGGATCTTACTCTTTAACAGAAAGGTCAACCTCCTTAGAAATCCTTTCCATGATGTTGTCAGACACTTAGAATATTAATGAGTCTGTCAGCAACGAAAGAAGCACTTTTGTGAAGGTAAATACGAGCTGCACAATTGTCCTATTATCTTACATTGTAGCTTGTTTCTCCGCTGCCGACTGCAGCAACCTCGCTTAATACTGGACCGATGTCAAAGATTGTTGTTCCCATCAGTCACTTAGACACATAAACACAGGAAAATAGGGTCCAGGTTGAAAAAAACGGTAGTTACCCTTTAAGTCCGTATAGCAGCCCCTCAGTGGCTTAAAAGCGTTAGGCTTAGCGTGTATAGACGTAAACTAAAACTCATAAATAAAAGGGTTAAAAAAAAGATTTGCTGGCAAACCGATTTATTTCATACAAAATTAATAGCACATTTAAACATTCACGCTCTGTAAACTGCAAGTACAAGTAGTCAAAAATGCTCTTCTACAGCAGTGGTTCTCAAACTTGTTTCCAATGTTGTACCCTTTCTGAAGCCAAGTATCCCCTGACCAGCGAGAAAAAATAAATAAATAAAAAAATAAAAAAAAGGTCTATAAAAAGTGGTACAATACAGCGTTGGCAGCGACAGATTTACTAAACAACAACCTCGTAACAGAAAAAAACATTTAAATGCTACATTTCACATGTTAAGAATCCATCACTTAATTAATTTGGTATTAAATTATTAAAAGGTGCTGTAGGTAGGATTGCAAAGGATTTATCTCAGTTCCTCCTCCCACAAGGGAGAATGAATGCATGTGCATGAGCAGTGACCGACAGGGGTTGTAGATAGGTGGGGTCTCCCCTAGCTGTAGATAGGTGGGGTCTCCCACTAGCTGTAGATAGGTGGGGTCTCCTCTAGCTGTAGATAGGTGGGGTCTCCTCTAGCTGTAGGTAGGTGGGGCCTCCTCTAGCTGTAGATAGGTGGGGTCTCCCCTAGCTGTAGATAGGTGGGGTCTCCCCTAGCTGTAGATAGGTGGGGTCTCCCCTAGCTGTAGATAGGTGGGGTCTTCTCTAGCTGTAGATAGGTGGGGTCTCCCCTAGCTGTAGATAGGTGGGGTCTCCTCTAGCTGTAGATAGGTGGGGTCTCCCCCTATGTAGATAGGTGGGGTCTCCCCTAGCTGTAGATAGGTGGGGTCTCCTCTGGCTGCTGTAGATAGGTGGGGTCTCCTCTAGCTGTAGATAGGTGGGCCAACGCATTTTTTGTGCATGCATCGTTTTAGTCCGGTGCAACACCGGCAGCGCCGCCGCTAGTTAGCTTAGCGTAGTGAATGGAATCCTATGTTGCCGGTTAGCATGTTGTGAGTAAAAGTGAGCCAACAAAAGACAAAAAAAACAACCAACCTGATTACTTGCACTGAGACAAATAATGCGTTGGCCCACCTATCTACAGCTAGGGGAGACCCCACCTATCTACAGCTAGGGGAGACCCCACCTATCTACAGCTAGGGGAGACCCCACCTATCTACAGCTAGGGGAGACCCCACCTATCTACAGCTAGGGGAGACCCCACCTATCTACAGCTAGAGGAGACCCCACCTATCTACAGCTAGGGGAGACCCCACCTATCTACAGCTAGGGGAGACCCCACCTATCTACAGCTAGAGGAGACCCCACCTATCTACAGCTAGGGGAGACCCCACCTATCTACAGCTAGGGGAGACCCCACCTATCTACAGCCAGGGTAGACCGGGATAAGAACTATTTCAACAAACGGTGGCGTATCCCTTTAAGTAATAATCTTAGGAATTAAGCAGGACATCTTATGACCCCCTTAGGGGTCCGCATACCCCCATTTGAGAACCACTGCTCTACAGTACGAATCGACTCACTTATATACTTTACTATTTTATACCTTTCCTCCCCCCCTTCCCCCCAGCAGTTATTTGGATGTGACAGAAAACGAAAACTAAAGCGATTAGATCTTGAATATAAAATCAACATAAAATTCATCCAAGGCTGAATTCTTCTGAGGAAGGGTTTTCTCCACGTTTTTTTGTATTTTTTATTAAGACACAATCATCTAAAACTTCACAACACTTGGGTTAGGGTAAATGTGAATTAAAGAGCGGCATGATTTCAACAGCTTTTGACAACAAGTGACATCTTGAGGACGGGCTGACTCGAGCAGAGCTGAGCGGCAGAAAGTCTGATCCTTTTGCGTGTGTCGAGTCGAGTGTTAAAAAACGAAAAAAGGCCAATGAGTGATTCCCAGTCCCGACGCCAGAGCCCTCGAGAGGAATCCGCCACGTGGGTTTTACCTTCGTGGACACACCTGCATGACAGATGTTCAGTCAGCTCGGCTTCTCACAACAAGACCTCAGCGTTCGTTTCGATAAAAACTCCTCGTCAACACTCTCCGGTCATGATGGAGAGGAAGTCCTCCTGATTTACTGGAGGAGGAAAAAACAGTTCAGTCAGAAAAGTTAAGTTCACACATTAGCCAGTCCTTCCAGAAAAAGAGAGAGAGTTTTTTTGTGATTGTTGTGGGCAATAATCCTTGATTATGCGGCACGTTTTCTTAAAAAAATGTGCGGGATATTTATGCAATGAAATTGTGGGAACTTGCAAAAATTGCAGTAAACTCAACATTTTTCAACATTCTGCTAAGATATACAGTATTATGGGACTTTTTTGCAACGAAAATGCGGGGATTATGAAATCATGCAAGCCCCGCATAATTTGCTCAGAAATCGGCAATTTATGCGGCGAAAGTGCGGCATATTTGAAAAAAATTGCGCCCCGAACCCCGTCAAAAAGCCCAATATTTGGCCGAATCCTGGATTCAGTGCATCCCTATTGATTGTAGAGATGGTACGATACCATTTTTTGCTTCCCGATACCGATTCCTGAACTAGCGTATCGGCCAATACCGAGTACCGATCAGATACCAGAGTGTCATATATTTTATTATGATTTAACAGCTGTATACTACTATCCCTGTATAGATGTGATATGATGTATAACAGCTGTATACTACTATCTCTGTATGGATGTGATATGATGTATAACAGCTGTATACTACTATCTCTGTATGGATGTGATATGATGTATAACAGCTGTATACTACTATCTCTGTATGGATGTGATATGATGTATAACAGCTGTATACTACTATCTCTGTATGGATGTGATATGTATAACAGCTGTATACTACTATCTCTGTATGGATGTGATATGATGTATAACAGCTGTATACTACTATCTCTGTATAGATGTGATATGATGTATAACAGCTGTATACTACTATCTCTGTATGGATGTGATATGATGTATAACAGCTGTATACTACTATCTCTGTATGGATGTGATATGATGTATAACAGCTGTATACTACTATCCCTGTATGGATGTGATATGATGTATAACAGCTGTATACTACTATCTCTGTATGGATGTGATATGATGTATAACAGCTGTATACTACTATCCCTGTATGGATGTGATATGATTTCTATCTCTGTTGTCGGTCTGGTTCAGGTTAAACTCTTTGTGAAACATGAACAAACACAAACAATGAATGCCCCAGAACTTTCTGTTATTCTCCAGTTTGACTGGTCAGTTATAACGGAAAAAGAACATAAATAAACTACTTTAACGTAGATTTTCTTTAGGGCTTTATTACGTGGTATCGGATCGGTGCATAAACTCCAGTACTTCCCGATACCGATAACAGTGTTTTAGGCGGTATCGGAGCCGATACCGATGCTGGTATCGGTATCCGAACATCTCTTGTTGATTGACTTACTTTCACCGTCTCCGTCTGTGTCAAACTCGTCGATCATGCTGCGCAGCTCCTCGTCGCTGACGTTCTCCCCGAGCTCTCGGGCGACTCGTCTCAGGTTCCTCAGGCTGATCTTTCCCGACTCGTCGTCGTCAAACAGCTTGAAGGCCTTCATGATCTCCTCCTTTGGGTCTCGCTCCAGGATGCGATCAGTCACTGCGGAGAGACGACAACACATTAAGGCTTTACTAAATGCGGGGTTCCTGCAGGTTTTAACAACTTTTTAAGACCCTTTTAAGACATTTATTAATTAAATTTATTATTATTTAGGTCCCATGACATGGTTCTCTTTGGATCCTTTTATATAGATCTTAGTGGTCCCCTAATACTGTATCTGAAGTCTCTTTTATATAGACCTTAGTGGTCCCCTAATACTGTATCTGAAGTCTCTTTTATATAGACCTTAGTGGTCCCCTAATACTGTATCTGAAGTCTCTTTTATATAGACCTTAGTGGTCCCCTAATACTGTATCTGACGTCTCTTTTATATAGACCTTAGTGGTCCCCTAATACTGTATCTGAAGCCTCTTTTATATAGACCTTAGTGGTCCCCTAATACTGTATCTGAAGTCTCTTTTATATAGGCCTTACATGGGGTGGGCAAAGCAGAGAAAGGGGAGGTAACCTTGCTCCTTATGACCTCATAAGGAGAAGATTCCTGATTGGTCCATCTGATCTTTCATTTTCTCAAAGGCAGAGCAGGATACCCAGGGCTCGGTTTACACCTATCATCATTTCTAGCCACTGGGGGACCATAGGCAGGCTGGGGGAACTCATATTAATGTTAAAAAACCTCATAAAGTGACATTTTCATGCCATGGGACCTTTAAGACCTATGATCACAACATTAAAGTACAACGATATTTAGAGTCACAGAAGAGCTTTCAAAGTAAATAAATGTATTCAAATTGTACATATACTGTTTAAACATATACAGTGAATTATATTTGGACTATCAAAAGAAAGAACTACACCACCACGGATAAAAAAAAAAAAAAAAAGCATTCCAACGAGCATTAGAAGTAGCGTTGCATAGAAAATGAAGACCGGTTTGAAATGGTTTAAGACCTAGAACTAGAGCTGGGCAATGTATTGTTATTATATCGATATCGTGATATGAGACCAGATATCGTCTTAGATTTTGGATATCGTAACATGACAAGTGGTGTCTTTTCCTGGTTTTAAAGGCTGCATTACAGTAAAGTGATGTACTTTCTGAACTAGACTGTTCTAGCTGTCCTATTATTCACCTTTACCCACTTTAGTCATTATATCCACATTACTGATGATTATTTATCAAAAATCCTTGTGTAAATATTTTGTGAAAGCACCAGTAGTGGCTCGCACTATAGCTTTAAAAAAGGTGCATTATGAGCTCCTGCATGGTTTCAGCACGATTTCATTTTTGTCTCAAGTGGTAGTCATCTGTCCTTGATCCGCTAGCTGCCTGGCCCCCTGAACACACCGTGGAACAGCCCGGTCTCGGGAGACAACACAGGGGACACAAACGCCAAACAAACACTATAGGGGCACAGGCTATGCACCAAAATACAACAAACCACATTCCAGCCAATCAGCGACAAGATGGTTGGGGGAGGGGTTGTGGGTTAGCGACAGTTAGTCAGTTAGTTACACACCAGCTGCGTGGCGTGAGTAGGGCTGGGTATCGTTCAGAATCTTTCGATCCAATGCCAATTTCGATACCTCAGTTTTCGATACAGATTCCTATTTTCCACCTTAATTGTGAATCACATCGGTTATCAAAATTAAAAAAATTCTGATAAAACTGCTCACTCAGAGTAACATTTATAAAAGTTGCCTAGCCTTACAAGCTAAGCCTGTCAGTCAGTCATCAGGGCAGAGAAACCACCGTTGTGCCTGCTTGTCTATTTATCCATTAATATCGTATCGCAGCAAACGCTGTCTGAGCGAAGTTTTGAAAAACTGAAACCACACTTGAAACCACTTCATCGGCATTGCTGTGACTCACTGTGACTTCAACAAAACTGCAGAGCCGACGAAGTTTACTCAGTCCGCAACTCTCCGGTGTGTGTGTGTGTGTGTGTGTGTGTGTGTGTGTGTGTGTGTGTGTGTGTGTGTGTGTCGGAGCTCTGCTCTCGGTCAGTATGCAGAGAGGGCAGATAAGCTTGCGCTTACGCGTTCAGACGCTTTTGGAACCGAAATTTTGCACCGAAAAATGTATAATTTTTTCCGATACTCATAGGATTGGAGAATTTTTTTCGGTGCCATAAAAGTATCGACGTTCGGTCTTCAGCATGCTAGAAATAGAACCGACGCCTATTTTTCACGCGACACGCAAGCGTGTTGGAAGCATTTCCAGGCAAAATAGAATAGGAGAAGATGTTTATATATTGTTGAGACACAAATACATATTAATTACTGACATTTTGATGTTTGAAAGTCTCTAGGTTTTGATATAAATGCAGATATATAATTGCAAAAAAAAAAAAAAAAAAAAAAAAAAATTGATTTTCTAATAGGTCACCTGTCAATCCAGAACCAAATATTCTGGAGCCTATTTTGCCGTCAATACTGCCGACGTTGTCTTTGCTGTAATCAGATCAGAATATATTTATGTTGAACATGGTATTTCATTTTATCAAAGGGAAACATCCATGTGTCCAGACCAGGCTAGCAGCAGCAGCAGCGCGTCAGACACCTTTCTGGTGTGTAAAGACGTAGAAAAATCCACGCTGCAGAAACGCCACGCCCACGCAGGCAGTGTGTAACCGGCCTGACCCCACAGTCACCTTAGCTACAAAAGAGAGCGGCATGCACTCGCTTGTGGGCGCTCCTGGTGCGTGCCTATAGGCAACCTTCAAGCACGTCTTAAAAGTTCGTATTGTTAAGTCACAAGAACGATGTTTTTTTTGGATTTAAAAGTATTTATTTCTCGATAAAAGTAACAAAATACATGATATAAAATGCCAAACATATCAGATACAGTACAGGCCAAACTTTTGGACACACCTTCTCATTCATTCTTTATTTTCATGACTATTTACATCGTAGATTCTCACTGAAGGCATCAAAACTATGAATGAACACATATGGAATTATGTACTTAACAAAAAAGTGTGAAATAACTGAAAACATGTCTTATATTTTAGATTCTTCAAAGTAGCCACCCTTTGCTTTTTTTGATAACTCTGCAAACCCTTGGTGTTCTCTCAATGAGCTTCATGAGGTAGTCACCTGAAATGGTTTTACCTTCACAGGTGTGCCTTGTCAGGGTTAATTAGTGGAATTATTTCCTTTATTAATAAAAAAGCAAAGGGTGGCTACTTTGAAGAATCTAAAATATAAGACATGTTTTCAGTTATTTCACACTTTTTTGTTAAGTACATAATTCCATATGTGTTCATTCATAGTTTTGATGCCTTCAGTGAGAATCTACGATGTAAATAGTCATGGAAATAAAAAGGAAACACATTGAATGAGAAGGTGTGTCCAAACTTTTGGCCTGTACTGTATGTACATAAATACGATCTCCCGAAGCGTTTTCTGCCATCTTGAATTATTTTATTCGACTCGAGCCACTGACCTACGTCACGCTGCTCCTTCACTCCGATTGGCTGTCGCTTTGTCACATGGCTCGTCGTGGCCAAACGGCCACTCCCCTTGAAAATGAATGGTAGCCTGTCGCTTTGTCTCTGTCTCTTGTAGCTAGTGTGACTGTGGGGTGACAGTTACGAAAACACGGGGGGGGGGCGAGCTTGCTCTGTCTTGTTGCGTATTTACTTGGAATATCAACAGAAGTGACCATGTAGGAACTCATAGTACACCTTTAAGACCTGAAATTTAGATTTTTTTTTTAAATTCTAGACATGAGACTTTCTAAGACCCCGTCGAAACCCTGAAATCAGCAGCATGAGAACACTTCATTGATCCCCTCAGGGAAATCGTTAAGTTTCTCACAGTCAAATTCAAGGTACAAATAAGAGTAATGAAAAAGCTAGTCGATAAGCGTATAAAGTAACACAGCTACGGTGCAAGAAATAAAAAGTTAAGTATTAGGTTAACAGCATTATGTTGCTACAACAATTGATAACAAATTCTCCTTCAATCTCTCTCTGCACAGAACTTTACATTGAAGGAAAACTTACCAACTTCATTGAAATCGTCAAATGTTATTTTGCCGTTTCCCTCTCGGTCGTAGTCTTTAAGAATCTTCAAAACATCCACTTTCTTCACTTCAAATCCGAGTGCACGCATCGCCACCTGTTGGGGTTTTTTTTGATCGGGATGTACGGTTTATTATTTACACATATACACTGAACAAAATTATAAACACTTGTGTTTTTGCCCCCATTTTTCAAGAGCTGAACTCACAGATCTAAGACTTTTTCTATGTACACAAAAAGCTTATTTCTCTCAAATATTGATGACAAATGTGTCTAAATCTGTGTCAGTGAGCACTTCTCCTTTGCCGAGATAATCCAGCCACCGCACAGGTGTGGCATATCAAGATGCTGATTGGACAGCAGGATTATTGCACAGGTGTGCCTAATGCCTGGCTCACATTACAGGAGTTTTAGGCCGATTTATGCCCGATTTACCCCTCCCGAGAATCTGAGAAAAAATCTTGTGGAGGACCTCGATCGGTTCCGATGTTCGGCGCAGATTATCTGGTAATGTGAGGCGTTCACAGATCAAATCTTGCACCTCCCGATCTGCTCGCAGACACATCGGGGCCGCCCCGATAATATCAAACATGTTTGATATCTAGGATTGTAATCGGGCGTGAAACGACTATGATTACGTCAGTACTTCCACAATAGCCAATGAGAGACAGGTCTGCAAGGAGACAGAAGTGACGGAAACTTTTGAAAATGTCAGCGAAAGCAGCTGTAGTACGAGTCCTGGTGGACGACTGAGTTGGAAGAAAGGATGGTGGAGATGTGGCGACAGCACGAGAGCCTGTTTAATGTATCATCTAAAGAATATCATAATGGGAATGATAAAGAGATGAGCTGTGGAGAGATCGCTTCAGATCTGGACCTACCGGGGGAGTGTACAAAGTTGCTAGCGCACTAGCTAACAAATGTAAACATTAGATATCTAGGTCAATGATCATCTGCTACATTCAGGTCTAATAAAAGATGCATTGCACATACCGTATTTTTCGGACTATAATTCGCTCCGGGTTATAAGTCACACAGAACAACTAGCAGGGCGTGGAGACGTACCGTTGACCAGCCCCTCCCGTCCCGTTGTTCAAGCCCCCACCTGTGGACTCGTTCCCAGCTCTGGCCATCTAGCTTTCAGCCCACGATTAGCCGATTAGCTTTCTTTGATTTCTTCATTGCAGTAAGAGTCACCTTTTCACCAGTCTCCCTCACAAGTTTCTCCCTCATTTCAAACTTTCTTTCTGCTGCTCGATTACCGTTTTCGGGGCTGCATATTTTACTACCTGCAGTTTATCTCTTTTCTTTCTCAGTTGTCTTTAGGAGGAGCATATAGTTGTCACAAGCCTAGAGCGCCCTCTCGCGGCTGTTTTCAGTATGAATTAACATTTAAAAACATGTTAAATTATATATATTTTGATATACAAATCGCACCTGACTATAAGTCGCAGGACCAGCCAAAAGTAGGAAAAAGGTGTGACTTATCTACAGCAAGTTGCCGTGACACAGTATCCATTTTGTTTACATGCGCTTCCCCAGATCGCGTCACGATCTCGGTGCGTTAAATTCAAGGAACGAGCTTCCAGAAGAAGTTGTGCGTTCCCCTTCAATTAATTATTTTATCTGTCAAAAGGTGTAATGTATAATTATAAAGCTTGTCACTCATTTATCTGGAGGAGAGGGTTTTATATCATGTACCAGAATTGTTTTTGATAAATTTCAATAAAAATGTGATTTAATGGGTGATTTACAGTTTTACTGGCCTTTTAAAACGTAAAATAAAGCCACGCTTTAGAGCGCCGCTTAACTCTGTGCCACGGCTGCCATACAAAAACAGCTTTAAGGCCGAGACAGAAAAAGCCGGTCGAGATGATCAGTCGGGTCCCCAAGGTCCAGAAAAACTGCCCCGGGACACCCTGAGGCGACACCGACTTGAGAAACGCAATACTGGTGCGTTCTTTTTGTCCACCGAAGTCGATTTACGAGTTGTTTTCCGGAGTTACGAACCGGAAGTTGCAAAAAGAACGCCCCCCCCCGAGGTCGTACTGTATATATACGACTCGTCAAGTCGTCTGAACTCAGAGGACCCCGAGTTCACTTTCAAAGATGGCTACGTCGTGCATCACACGTAGTAAACATTGTGGTTTTTTCTACAATTTTAAGCACTTTTGTCTTTGTTGTAACCAAATGAAGAAGTGGTACACATAGTGCTGTATACTGCTACCTATAGACATGTCTCTACAGTCTTATTAGGAGTTAAACATAGTGCTGTATACTGCTACCTATAGACATGTCTCTACAGTCTTATTAGGAGTTAAACATAGTGCTGTATACTGCTACCTATAGACATGTCTCTACAGTCTTATTAGGAGTTAAACATAGTGCTGTATACTGCTACCTATAGACATGTCTCTACAGTCTTATTAGGAGTTAAACATAGTGCTGTATACTGCTACCTATAGACATGTCTCTACAGTCTTATTAGGAGTTAAACATAGTGCTGTATACTGCTACCTATAGACATGTCTCTACAGTCTTATTAGGAGTTAAACATAGTGCTGTATACTACTACCTATAGACATGTCTCTACAGTCTTATTAGGAGTTAAACATAGTGCTGTATACTGCTACCTATAGACATGTCTCTACAGTCTTATTAGGAGTTAAACATAGTTCTGTATACTGCTACCTATAGACATGTCTCTACAGTCTTATTAGGAGTTAAACATAGTGCTGTATACTGCTACCTATAGACATGTCTCTACAGTCTTATTAGGAGTTAAACATAGCGCTGTATACTGCTACCTATAGGCATGTCTCTACAGTCTTATTAGGAGTTAAATATCGCCTGATTAGTTATTTAGTAGCTTGTGCAGCTGAAATTGGCTAGAGTCGTAGTATTTGTGTGACAAAAAGAACGCAACAACCCCGCAGGTTATTTGTTTTCCGACACTGACGTGACGATTACAAGACAAAAAGAACCCACCATACGTCTCCATTGCAGCAGGCGGCGCTAATCTGTATTGTTGCCCAAGAAATGAAAACCGGCAGCTGATTGGACGACCGCGTCACATGGGTTTGTTTTCTCCGGAAATTCAAAGCCAGACTGTCATGGCGTCTCGTTCAGAATACGATCTCGTATTGGACTAAAATAGCTCACTGAAAA
>NC_041346.1:30066134-30078634 GCF_004354835.1 Perca flavescens
CGCAAAACAGCACGTGACGTCATTACGCAACAGGTTTTTATTCGCTTTAAAGCCGTCGGATGGAAACACACTTTCACACTCAGCTTTATTCGCATGAGGTTTTCTTTTACCGAACTTGAGATAATTCGACTGACAAGTGGATGGAGAACTTAGTGCAACCAAACGGTTTCTGCAGGTTTCACCAAGTCAAATCAAGTCAGACATTTTGAAGACCTTTTTATGAATGAAATTTAAGACCTAGATCGCAACATCCCAAAAAAAGTCAGAGACCAGAAACATTGTCTGCAACGTGACATCATGACTTCGCGAAAACATACACGCCCACTTTCTTAAGCACAAGTGGCGTGTTATCTGTACGCATTATGAGCACCGTATACAGCAGACGGGTTACATTTCTAGAATTTTAAAAAATTAGGTCTTCTGTTCCTACATTTCCCTTCAATTTAATGTTCCCAAGGCATGAAAATGTCACTTTATGAGGTTTTTTAACATTAATATGAGTTCCCCCAGCCTGCCTATGGTCCCCCAGTGGCTAGAAATTATTATAATAATACTATACTATATTATTATAGTATTAGGGGACCACTAAGGTCTATATAAAAGAGACTTCAGATACAGTATTAGGGGACCACTAAGGTCTATATAAAAGAGACTTCAGATACAGTATTAGGGGACCACTAAGGTCTATATAAAAGAGACTTCAGATACAGTATTAGGGGGACCACTAAGGTCTATATAAAAGAGACTTCAGATACAGTATTAGGGGACCACTAAGGTCTATATAAAAGAGACTTCAGATACAGTATTAGGGGACCACTAAGGTCTATATAAAAGAGACTTCAGATACAGTATTAGGGGACCACTAAGGTCTATATAAAAGGACCACTACAGTCTACCACTAAGGTCTATATAAAAGAGACTTCAGATACAGTATTAGGGGACCACTAAGGTCTATATAAAAGCATCCAAAGAGCACCATGTCATGGGACCTTTAAGCCTCCCACAAGATTTTTTGGAAGCACTTTCTAGTAAATAAATGAATGAATTAGTAATTTCATTTCGAGGGTTAGCATAAAATCTGATACAAATTTATGAAAAAGGAAATGTGGGAACATAGGGCCTAATTTTGAAAAGAAATCCTCAGATATGTGGGAACATAGGCACACGCTCCCGGCTCTACAGGATGATTCCCTTCTTGGCAACTTTCTAATCTTCCCCAAATTATGTACAGATGTTTAGGCATACATCAAACGACATCTGCCGTTAATGGGGACAACAAGTCTCCCCAGGACCCCCAGTTTGGGCTGAGCCTTGTATGTTTCCATACAACCGTAACTCCTAAATGACTTTCCGATAAGGATGCATGGGCAAAATGACAGTAATGACAAACCTATCTGTTAAATAGTCAGGCACACCCAGCTGAGGAAGATCTCCCTCAAGTGTGCTGAAAGTTTATTGTTGAAAAAGAGCTGGGTGTGCCTGACTGTGCACAAATATTTAATTTAGCCTACAGGTCAGTTCAGCCAAGAAATATAAATGCTTTTATATGTTTGTTTTTTTTCTTTTATAAGTTATGTTAATAGGACAGGAATGTAGTTTTTAGGAGTTGAGATATTTCAGTCTGGACAAAAAGACCGACATTACCTTCGATATAGTCTTGCATTGCCAGACCTTCCTCCACAACGCTGCGGAGGAAGGTCTAGCTAGTCTATTGGCATTTCTTTGAACCAATCATAATCATCATGGGCGACCATCAGTTGCACCTCTGACCCCAAAGTCTATCAGTTTTTTTGGTCCATATGCAGTTAATGACCTGCATATTCTGCAAAGTAGACGAAGAGAATACCACGGCAGTATTGAATAATTGGAGTTCAGACGCAATTTTGTAATTTTCTCAATTTCTGATCCTCTGAAAAAAAAACAAAAGAAAAACAGAAAATTGGAAAAACAGTTTAAAGATCCAATTTTTTAATTTGTCAAGGTGGAAAAAAATGAAGAATTGGATATTTTTAAAATGAGTGTAAATACAAAATGTACAACAACAAAAGGTATACACCATGAGTTGTGAAAGGCTCTCACTACAAGTCATCTTTGTTGCTTTTTCAATGTTTTTGTCACTTTTTCCGAGTTTTTTTCAACAATTTTTTAAATGTTTTTGTCACTTTTTACAAGTATTTTGGAGGACATTTTTTTGAGTCCTTTGGCACTTTTTTTTACGAAGTTCTTGTCGCTTTTTCCGACATTTGTCGCCTTTGGTATTTTTGCCTCTTTTTTTTCAACAATTTATTTCAATGTTTTTGTCGCCTTTTACGAGTTTTTTGGGGGACATTTTTTTGAGTTCTTTGGCACTTTTTTCCAAAGTTTTTGTCTCTTTTTCCCGAGTTGTTTTTTTTGGGGCATTTTTAGGCCTTTAATTCCACAGGACAGATGAAAACATGAAAGGGGAGAGAGAGGGGGAATGACATGCAGCAAAGGGCTGCAGGTCGGACTCTAAGTCGCTGTTTCCGACATTTGATGCTATTGGTATTTTTGCTTCTTTTTTTCAACAATGTTTCAATATTTTTGCCGCTTTTCTCAACGTTTTTGTCGCCTTTTTCAAGTTTTTTTTCCAACACTTGGACAAAAAATATATTTTTGTCCTTTTTTGTTTTATATACAAGCGGACATGTCTCGGGACCTCCCTAGATAGTTGGACATCTCAACCCCCCCAATGTTAAACCCAATTTTATGTTTTTCCAAATGTCCGTTTGTGCTTAGAAAATTGAACTGATAAGCGTTACACGGACCGCAGAGTTTCCAAATGTCTCCGTTTTAGGGTCTCGGAAATGTTGCAGTAGTGTGGACGCGAAGCGTAAACGTAGCAGAAGGTAGAGCTGGGCAATATATCGATATTACATCGATATCGTGATAAGAGACTAGATATCGTGTTAGATTTCGGATATCGTAATATAGCATAAGTGGTGTCTTTTCCTGGTTTTAAAGGCTGCATTAGGCAAGGCAAGGCAGCTTTATTTGTATAGCACATTTCAGCAACAAGGCAATTCAAAGTGCTCTACATAAAACATTAAAAAACAGTTAGAACAATTTCAATGCATTAAAAGACAAAAAATAAAATGTAAAGAGCAATTAAATTACCATAAAGTGATGTCATTTTCTTACCAGAAACTTACCAGATTGTTGTAACTGTTCTCTTATTTGCCTTTACCCACTTAGTCATTATATCCACATCACTGATGATAATTTATCAAAAATATCGTGATATTTGATTTTCTCCATATCGCCCAGCCCTAGCAGAAGATTATACATTTTTAAAACCCAAACCTAGTTGTGTAGATGTGGCCTAAAGGTAAACGTGAGGTCATTTAAAACACCCAGCAGACTCGCCGCTGCCGTCCCGTGTTTGATCTCCAGCCGTCTCTCTCGTGTCCGTCACACAGAGGTTGTGTTTCAGAGGCCTTGAACTCGCGTCTTGTTGCTGAAGCGAACCCAAAAAGGGAGGGTGCATGGGGGGTTGTAATGACCCGAGAGGGTATTTACCTTATCCAGCATCAGCCGGCTGCACAGAGGCAGCTTTCTGAGGAAGCCACATGTGAGTGCGTTGGGCGTAAACAGACATTCAGTGTGTTGGAGACGCATGGGGGGGTGTTGGGGGGGTAGTTAGGTGCCGACCTGGCCTCAGAAAGCAGCTTCTGTTTTTCACTCTGACAGAGTTTGATTCAGGAGCTCAACTCCACTCAGATGAGGTTTATTGAAGTTCCAGATGCGAGCGAACGCATCGGCGAACGCTGAATGTTTTTGGATATTCCGACTTCCAACGCGCCATCCGTTCTCATTCTGTCTTTAGGTCTGGGGTGTTAACTATAGGCGGTACGAGGGAGAGAATACCACGGCAGTATTATGAATAATTGGAGCCCTCAGACGCAATTTTTGTAATTTTCTAAATTTCTGATCCTCTGAATAAAAAAACTAAAAATTGTAAAAACTGTTTAAAGTGTAAAGTGCAGGTTAACTTTTTCATGAAGTTAAGCAATATGCTTATTAAATATAAAGATTAAAGCCGCCCAACATTGTTTTGTATGGCTTTTTATAACAAAATGCTGAATATAATATGAAAAATTGGTATTTTTTACAGTGGGTTTTAAGCACTCCCCCTCCCTTCCATATTTGAAGTCTAAACAGTTAATTTCTCGCCTAAAACGTTCTCAGAAGTGAATTTAGTGATGAATAAGATGGCGAAAATGGATGAAATTGTCCCGTTGTTGGCCTGTCTATGTACCTGCTATGGGTTGCTACTCCCTCTTATGACGTCATCACCCAGTTACTGTAAAAAAACATGCTACCTTTGAAGTAACCCCAATAAATGTTATTTTAACGCATTTTAAGACAGAAATGTTTAAATATATACATATTGAGCACTTTATTTACATATTAATTGGTTGTGGTGGTTAACCTGCACTTTACACTTTAAAGATCAAATTTCTTTATTTGTCAAGACGGGGGAAAAAAATGACAAATTGGATTGGATTTGAACCCATTTTTCTGTTTTTCCAAATGTCCGTTTGTGCTTAGAAAATTGAAATGATAAGCGTTAAAACACGGACCATCTTCACGCTCTTATACAGCAGCGGTCAGTGTGGTTCATACGGTAATAAATACGTAGGAATACATACCAGGTAGAGGGCTTTACTTTCCGTAGCTGTATACGTGTGAAGACCATCGTTGGCATTCTCACATTTAGGCCAAATGTGAGTGTTTGTTTAAATTTTCCTGGGAAGAGATGAAAGGACGGCATCGTAATTTAGGGATAGAGTTTTACTATCTGGGCGTAAATGGCTTCCTTTACACTTCTTCCAAACCATCTGTCCTCTCGGTCTAAAATGTGTACCTGCCAAGGTCCATTGGGGGGGGGGTTTGAGATCTCAACTTGTGAGCAAAAGTGAAATTTTGAGCGTCAAACTGCATTCTAGTGAATTTTTCTGCATCAATTTGTACCTTTTCTGCATCAAGTTATGGTGAAAATGTGTTTAATTATGTAAAGGAAGTGATATAAGGTTGTTGGGGGGGTTGCACTGGCCAGTTTTGATTATTGGGGGGGATGTACCCCTCCCATCCCATCCCCTCTGTAAATGACACCTATAGTATCTGCTGGTCCTTTAAAAGAGTCCTTTATCCTTCAGATGTAAGTAAACTGCCGAGGCTACGTCCAAGGGTGTAGATAGATGACCATGATAAGGTGCTAAAGGTAGGTTTTCTCTCAACATTGGGGGACACACATTATAACCTGAAGGTATGGGGGGTCCTCCCCCAAAAAATCTGAGTGTCAAACACTTTGTTTTCTGCATTCTGGTGAATTTTTATGCAACAATTCATGGTGCAAATGTCTTTATTTATGTAAAGGAAAGCATTCTCTGCATTTAGAGAATATCAACATCATCTGAACGGATATTTTTACCTCTTTGGGTTGTCTGTTACAATTTATTTTTTGAGGGGGACAAATCTACCTCTTCTAAACATTGGGGAGTGGGGGGGACATATCCCTTTGCTTCTTCACCCGAAATCTCAACACATTCTCACTCTCCCATCGTGTAAAATACCGACGCTTGGTCATGCGACCTGGGCATTGTTGGGGCAATTTTTTTTTAAATTCTTTGGCACTTAAGTCAAAGTTTTTCTCGCTTTTTCCTAAAAAAAATTTCAATGTCTTTGTCCCTGTTTTTAAATACAAGCAGACATGTCCCGGGACCTCCCTAGATAGTTGAACCTTAAAGTTACGCCCCTGATAAAATGAGTGTACAAGACAAGAATACAAGACGTACAACAACGACAGGTATACACCATGAGTTTTGAATGGCTCTCACTACAAGTCATCTTTGTTGCTTTTTCAATGTTCTCGTCACTTTTTCAACAATTTTTTCAATGTTTTTGTCACTTTTTACAATTTCTTTGGAGGAAATCTCCTTTTGGCACTTTTTTTTTTTTTACGAAGTTTTTGTCGCTTTTTCCGACATTTGTCGCCTTTGGTATTTTTGCCTCTTTTTTTCAAAAAAAAATTTCAATGTTTTTGCTGATTTTCTCAACGTTTTTGTCGCCTTTTTCAAGTTTTTTTTCCAACACTTGGACAAAAATATATTTTTTGTCGGACATTTGTCCCCTTTTGACATTTTTGCCTCTTTTTCCGAGTTCTTTTCAACAATTTTTTCAATGTTTTAGTCGCCTTTTTCAATGGCACACTTTTTCAAAGTTTTTGTCTCTTTTTCCGAGTTGTTTTCAATCATTTTTTCAATGTTTTTGTTGCCTTTTTCAAGTATCTTTTTTTTGTTGGCATTTTTAGGCCTTTAATTCCACAGGACAGGGAGAGAAGGGGAATGACCTGCAGCAAAGGGCCGCAGGTTGGAGTCAAAGTATTTGTCGCTTTTTCCCGACATTTGCCGCCTTTGGTGTTTTTTGCCTCTTTTTTTTTTACATCTCAACCCCCCCAATGTTGAACCCAAAGTTACGCCCCTGATAGAATGAGAGTAAAATACAAGACGTAAAACAATAAAGGTATACACCATGAGTCGTCAATGGCTCTCACTACAAGTCATAGTTGTCGGGGAGGGGCTGCAGCATGTTATGTTAAAGCCTCAGTGTTTGGCATGTGTGTGTGGGGGGGTGTTTGTGTCATTAAATTCCCCTGAACTCCACCCTGACCGAGTAGAAAGACCCCCTGTCTGTCCACGCTCTCTGCACTTCCAGTTGCAAGTAAATGCAAGAATATGTCAAAAATAGTAACAAAAACGTAGAAAAAAGAGACTTTTTTTTCCGAATTAAGTGATATTGAATGAAAAGTGTCGTCATGGAAACAGTAAAAATCGATAGAATTTCATGAATATCGACTCAAAGGAAATACGTTCAGTCTCATCGGATTTTCTCTTGATCGATATATAGATTGGCTTATGCAATAAACGCTGATGGAAGCATTATTTGTAAGTTATTAAGTTTTAGGTCATTTTATGGTTGCAACCCGCCACAAAACGTAGAAGAAGTTGTAGTTCATTTCCGCCCAGTATTTCCTCTCTGTTTGCACACATGACGGGCGTCAACAAAGACAAGATGGAAGTGGACGAACGAGGAGACGAGAGACTTTTTGAATTTAATTTATGAATATGTTGAAAATAGTAACAAAAACTTAGAAAAAAGAGACACAGTAGAAAGAAGGAAGGCAACAATAGGGCGACAAAAGGGACAAACTTGGACAAAAAGCCAGTAGAAGGAAGGAAGGAAGAAGGAAGGAAGGAAGGAAGGAAGGAAGATAGGACACGTACCCCCATTTGAGAAAAACTTAGTTAGCCGAACAGCCGCTCTTCTTTATGACTTCTGTAAATCATTCCAAGAAGCATTTGGACATAATTATAAATCTGAGAACATGGTCCCAGTTTCTCACCTCTAATGATTGGATTGGGACTTCTTTAGCTACGTTGATATGAAGGAAGGAAGGACTTCTTTAGCTACGTTGATATGAAGGAAGGAAGGACTTCTTTAGCTACGTTGATATGAAGGAAGGAAGGACTTCTTTAGCTACGTTGATATGAAGGAAGGAAGGACTTCTTTAGCTACGTTGATATGAAGGAAGGAAGGACTTCTTTAGCTACGTTGATATGAAGGAAGGAAGGACTTCTTTAGCTTTCTTTAGCTACGTTGATATGAAGGAAGGAAGGATATGAAGGAAGGAAGGACTTCTTTAGCTACGTTGATATGAAGGAAGGAAGGACTTCTTTAGCTACGTTGATATGAAGGAAGGAAGGACTTCTTTAGCTACGTTGTTATGAAGGAAGGAAGGACTTCTTTAGCTACGTTGTTATGAAGGAAGGAAGGACTTCTTTAGCTATGATATGAAGGAAGGAAGGATTTCTTTAGCTACGTTGATATGAAGGAAGGAAGGACTTCTTTAGCTACGTTGATATGAAGGAAGGAAGGACTTCTTTAGCTACGTTGTTATGAAGGAAGGAAGGACTTCTTTAGCTACGTTGTTATGAAGGAAGGAAGGACTTCTTTAGCTACGTTGATATGAAGGAAGGAAGGACTTCTTTAGCTACGTTGATATGAAGGAAGGAAGGACTTCTTTAGCTACGTTGATATGAAGGAAGGAAGGACTTCTTTAGCTACGTTGTTATGAAGGAAGGAAGGACTTCTCTAGCTACGTTGATATGAAGGAAGGAAGGACTTTTTTAGCTACGTTGATATGAAGGAAGGAAGGACTTCTTTAGCTACGTTGATATGAAGGAAGGAAGGACTTCTCTAGCTACGTTGTTATGAAGGAAGGAAGGACTTCTTTAGCTACGTTGTTATGAAGGAAGGAAGGACTTCTTTAGCTACGTTGATATGAAGGAAGGAAGGACTTCTTTAGCTACGTTGATATGAAGGAAGGAAGGACTTCTTTAGCTACGTTGATATGAAGGAAGGAAGGAAGGAAGGAAGGAAGGAAGGAAGGACTTCTTTAGCTACGTTCTTATTATCTGCTCTAGCTTTTTCAACGTTTTAGAGAAAGGTGACAAAAACTTGGAAAAAGTGCACGCACTGGTTTCTCGTAGGACCGGTCGGAATGGGAACTACATCCGGTTCATGGAAGCGAAATTAACCCCAAACCTAACCCTTTAACCCTAACCCTTTAACCCTAACCCTTTAACCCTAACCCTAACCCTAAAAAGACTACTGTCAATGTTAGGGAGTAGGAGAGTGTGTTCTTTCTTGCTGTTGTCAAGATTCATTTAATTGTCAATTACTTTGTAACATGAATAAAATCTACATACTTGAGATGGGAAAATGTGTTTTTATTAATTTTACCATTTTGTAAAGAATTTTACCATGAATGCCTGTTGTCGTTAATTTGCATCATACCTACATTTATATCTATTCTATATGCTGTAGACAAATTAACAATCTCAACTTAATTTAGCATCAGCTTGGAGCCAGAAACGCACATAATACATTTTTTTATATAATTGTGAATAAATTCAGGCGTCACGGGGTTAAAACATTTTGGTCATCTTTTTCCTGTTTCCCGATGTTTTTTGTCACTTTATGCCAAACAAACACCTTTGTCCTCAGAGGGTTAACCCTCAAGCTATGTTTGAAAAAACTCCTACTCAAAAAGCGATGTTACAAAATTTCATTTTAGATTATTTACTATTTTATTCATATATTACGCTACTTTTTATGAACCCAAGACGTCTGTAAACTCATTTCAAGCACCAAAACAACGCTCGGTGGTGTTTCAAGACCCCAACGTCGACTTCAAGGCACCTAACCCTAACCTTGACCAGTCGAATCACAAACGCTGTGCTTGAGCTACGTTACCGGTAGGGTTGGGTATCATTTGGGTTTTTTTCGATACCGGTGCTAAATTGATACTTTTAAAACGGTGCCGGTGCCTAAACGGTGCCTGAACCGGTACTTTTCAATAAAGTAAAAAAAAACAAAAAAAGAAGGAAAAAAAAAAACAAGGGTAGTAAACAACAGTCAGTGACTTGTTTATTGCTAAGGCCATGGTCAAAATTAAAGATTTAATAATAATATAATAAGTATAACAATAACAATAACTTATTTTCCCAGTAAATTGCTGTTGAACCCCAGATGGGAAAAGGGTATTTTACAATTACTGTGAATGCACCACGAGGCTACCTGTTTTAAGTGAACGCACCGTCTGTGTTGTTTAATTCCGACCATACATATAAACATATATACATATAACGGCAGCTGCTGTGCTGCAGTGCAGACTGTTACATCCCGCTGTTGAAGTCCTCCACAGTGAAATACAGTCACACTTTACACTGTTTAACGTTAGCTTTCAGCATTTTAACCATCGTGTTTAATCCAGCTGCTAGCTAAAGGTAGGCTAACGTTACATGCTGTCAGGTGTAGTGTAAAGTCAGGCACCGAAACTTTCAATTTTATTCGGTCTCGTTACTACCGTTTATGTCGGCACAGGTTCCCTATTGGCACCGCGTTTCGGTACCCAACCCTAGTTACCGGTGCCTGTTACCCCAGCGCTGCCTGGAAGGCACCGTTGGGGGCAAAAAAAACACCATTGAGCGTAGAACTAGCGATTTACCATGTGCCCCGAAAGCTAGCGTTAGCAGCTAAACACCAGTTTACGGTAGCTAGTTTCAAGCTACAGACACATTCGATTAGCATAAAAACATGTCCCAGAGAACGTTCGCCTCGGTACACATATGTTATTAACCTCTAGGGTCATTTTGCGTCGGTATTGACCTTTGACCCTAACCCTAACCCTAACCATTGCCTAATCCTTGGGCCAACCAGGCAACGCGGCCTGCAAGGCGACGTTGGGGGGGCTTCAAACACCCAAAAACGCTCGCTTGTATAGGTATGTTTTCACAAGAGATTTAAAACATATTTCCGCTTTAGGGCCAAATGATCTCTTTACACATGGCTCTGGAACAATTTTGGGCGTCACCACAGGGACTGAGCTTGTTCTGAACTTCTTGATATGAAACACATGGGGATGAGATTCATGCAAAAACCCTTAAAAGGTGAATTTAAGAAGAAATGCGAAAAATGCCCTTAGACCTCAGAGGGTTAAACTACCCCAACAGTTTATAAGGGAGTTAAAATGAGCACAACCTTAAACATCTACAGCAGGAGAACTCAGATGTACTACGTATGTGTCGTATCATTTTCTTGTAGGGTGACCAGATGAGAATGGGTAAAATTCGGGATGAGACTTTGGGGTGTGTAACTGCGACCAGCTGTCTGTCATGTCTGCGCTTTAACATCAGCAACATCCAAATCCAATCACTCCTTCTGGTGGCTGCCTGCACTTTACATGGATTTCAAAACTCCGCAAAAAAAAGTATTTATAATTTTTATTCAGAATGGACAGTGGACAAGAAACTAGGGTGACCAGTCATCCCCGAAATCCAAGCAGTTGTCCCTAACCCTGCCCTAATTGTCCCAAAAATTAGAGGAAAGTCTCAAGAGCAGACTCTGGAGTAGTTCTAGTCTGATTGGACCTTAAATAACTGTTCATGGTGGTTTTTAATTGAGTCGTGCTGCAGCATGCAGCTCCCGTAATCCCGTAAGTTCATGATTTTAATGATTTTTTTTAATTTGTATTTTCGGGTTTACAAGACAGACGGTTGAGTTTCTGAATAAAAACTATAAATCATTTTATTAATTTTATTTAATTTTATTTATAAATGTAATTTTTGTCTGTCTTTTAAGCCCGAAAATACAAATAAAAAATCATTAAAATCATGAACTCAGGTGATTACGGGAGCTGCAAGCTGCAGCACGACTCAATTAAAAACCACCATGAACAGTTTTTAATGTCCAATCGGACTATAGCTTATCCAGAGTCTGCTCTTGAGACAAATTTTTGGGACAATTAGGGCGGGGTTAGGGACAACTGCTTGGATTTCGGGACGTTTGGTCACCCTAGTTTCTTGTCCACTGTCCACATCCTCCCAGTAGTGAGCACACTCAGGTCTGCCTCCATCGCACAACAACACTGTCCACGACAAGATTTACTGTCACTGAGCCAAACTTTTTAACTCTTTACGACTTTAACCTTCTGCTGTAAAGCCCGCCGACCGAAACAACGGTGCAGTTAATGGTGCCGTTTCAGCAGTGCGAGCGGGAACAATGCAGACAGCTCGTTGGGCTTTACTGCCCAGAAACCTGCAAATTCACCCCATTGCTGGGTGAATAAATCTCTCTTTGTTTACTCAGTTATCAAGCAGCTTTTAGCATAAGCCTTTTCTACACACAGTACAGGCCAAAAGTTTGGACACACCTTCTCATTCAATGCGTTTCCTTTTTATTTTCATGACTATTTACATTGTAGATTCTCACTGAAGGCATCAAAACTATGAATGAACACATATGGAATTATGTACTTAACAAAAAAGTGTGAAATAACTGAAAACATGTCTTATATTTTAGATTCCTCAAAGTAGCCACCCTTTGCTTTTTTTGATAACTCTGCAAACCCTTGGTGTTCTCTCAATGAGCTTCATGAGGTAGTCACCTGAAATGGTTTTACCTTCACAGGTGTGCTTTGTCAGGGTTAATTAGTGGAATTATTTCCCTTATTAATAAAAAAGCAAAGGGTGGCTACTTTGAAGAATCTAAAATATAAGACATGTTTTCAGTTATTTCACACTTTTTTGTTAAGTACATAATTCCAAATGTGTTCATTCATAGTTTTGATGCCTTCAGTGAGAATGTACAATGTAAATAGTCATGAAAATAAAAAGGAAACGCATTGAATGAGAAGGTGTGTCCAAACTTTTGGCCTGTACTGTATCTCAATGTGTCGACACCTGTGGTGTAGTCTACGTGACACGCACGCTAAGAAAGCTCCAGGATTTCCATATACCCACTTAAAAATGCCCAATGACATGCAACTACATACTTTCCATTATAATTATGGTATATTTTGAATTGTCATCTGTGTTTTTCTTCTTCATATAGGCTAAATAAAGGGATTTCCACCATAA
>NC_041346.1:30083634-30086134 GCF_004354835.1 Perca flavescens
GGTCCATATGTGTTTGTGTTATGTTGTGAATGTGAAAATGAACTGCTACCTCCTCTGTCAGCTCTAGCCACTGAACAGAAATAAGCAGAGAAATCAGACCAATCACAACAGCTGGTCAGTATGACATCATGCTGCCTGAGCTCATTACTATTCATGAGCTCGCCCAGTTGGGCTGGGGTAAAGGATTCTGACAGCCAGGCTCTCATTGGCTAGCTGTTAGCCAATCAGATTCAAACAGCTTAGCTTGTTGAATAGTAATGAGAACTGGCAGAAATCGAGCTGAGTCTTCCTGCAGGCTTTCTATACCACGCTAGAATGGCTTGAAACAAGGTAACCAAGGCATTTTTTTACACAAAAAATGTTACAGAGTCCATGGTAGAACTTCAGACATTACCACAAAGTCATGAAATACGTGTGGCAGGGCACCTTTAACCACACAAGGTCCCGAGATGATACTAATCGTGTGGGCATGGAGGAGCATTTTTCTACCGACAAATGTAGCTCCTGTACGTCTGCGAGCTTCACATGTAGCAACTATTTTTATCATAGCTCCGTGTCACCTGCACAGCTGATGTGATCCAAACATTTCCAATGAATCACTTTATATAAATATGTTGGAGAGTTTCTGTGTGTTCCACCTGATTTATTTACATTAAAAGGTACCAGTGTGTGGGAATTTCTCCCATCTAGCGTTGAGATCATATATCGCAATCACCTCTCTCGCACCACGCAGTTCAGAGTAGGTATTCCAGCTACGGTAGCCTTCACGCTTCAAAAAGCCGGTCTTCTTGCTATTCTTATTCTGGGCGAAGAAGAAGAAGACTCCTGTTACTGAAATTTGGGTTTTGAATACATATGGTCCTCCATGTTTCCTTCTTCAAACTTACCACCGGGGGCCCGAGAAGCTACGATACCCGTTATTAGCGTTAGCAGCAGCTGTGAGTTTATCATGTGACAGAGAAAACGCAAAACGCGGAGCAGTATGTCTTGTATGTCCCTTACCGGCTAACGTATTACAAAATCCACAAATATGGAGCGTCTACCCAAGGGGGTTAGCTTCTCCTCACAACGCGTAGCTCCTATGGCGCCATTTTGAAGCTCCATAACAATCACCTCCCGTTAGCATCCCATTGACTCTTATTCATTTTGATGTCACTTTGACAGCGAATAACTTTACATCTGAAGCGTTTAAAGACTCTATTTGTCCGTTGTTTATTTCTAAAGAAACACGACAATGTATAAAAGGCTCCATTACCTTGTAGCTCACGTTATGGCTCCGTAGCAGAACGCTTTTATAAAGATAGGCTAACGATTGGGTCATAACCACGAGACTTACTGTCACACAGTAGAGGAATTACCGTATAGTACAGGAGAAGCTCACAGGCAGTTTGGACTTCCATTATCTGTTTAGGTTTAATGACTAATGTTAACTAGCATGTTAGTGATCAGTAATTAGCCTGTGTCTATGTTATCTCCTTACATATACCTACACTCTCCGTCTCTGTGAGATTGGGAATGATTGAGATTTCTCTCGGCACAGCTACCAGAAGACTTCACACTTTCAGACACGTTGCTCACGTCACATCTACGTCTTCAAGCTCAGTTGGAGGCTGCTCAGTAACACTCAGCCAGCACCGGGAAAGAGACTTCTGATATCCTCCACTGGTCTCGTACAGAGACACGGGGTCTGCTGGTCCAGTTTATATATATATATACTGTCTATGGTTCCACCCCAGTTCTTGCGAATGCAAATGTAAAATTTCAAGCCAAAAGGAATACTTGGGAATTGATGGTGGAGGTAAATATTCATGAAAAAGGACAAGTTGGTGAACTGGCAACACAGATTTTGATAATGAACAACTAAACACGTTACAGACTGGGGCCTTTAATACAAATGTTTCAAAAACAGTTTTAGATTAAACTCCTTAACGCCAACTGTCCCTAATTTGCATCAAACCCCTTCCATTCCCACTGAAGGCGAGATAGCGTGGGTGTATTCCCCCCAATGCCGGTTTGTTTACATTCGATACATACCTAGGAACCTTTTGCACTCACTGGTTTCTCGTAGGACCGGTCGGAGTGGGAACTACATCCAGTTCACGGAACTGAAATTAACCCTAACCCTAACCCTACCCCTAACCCTAAGAAGACTACTGTCAATGTTAGGGAGTAGGAGAGTGTTTTCTTTCTTGCTGTTGTCAAGATTCATTTATTTGTCCATTACTTTGTGACATGAATAAAATCTACATATCTGAGATGGGAAAATGTGTTTTTATTGAATGAATAATTGTAATGCCTGTTGTCACTAATTTGCATCATACCTAAATTTATATCTATTCTATATGCTGTAGACAAATTAACAATCTCAACTTAATTTAGCATCAGCTTGGAGCCAGAAACACACATAATACACTTTTTATATATAATTGTGAATAAATTCAGGCGTCAAGGGGTTAACGTTGTAATGTTGACATGGTTATGACAGAGTAACATTGAAATG
>NC_041346.1:30093634-30171134 GCF_004354835.1 Perca flavescens
GATTTTGGCTAGCGTACTTTTTTTATGCTGTACTGTGCTGGGGAGGCAGTATATCTGTTGAGGACAAAAATAGGATAAACAAGTTAATCAAGAGAGCTGGTTCAGTTATTGGTCTTAACCAGGATGTACTGGAGGTTATTGTAGAGAAGAGGATTAGTTCAAAACTAAAAATTGTCCTGCTTTTTGAAGGGCATCCATTACACCCACTGTTCAAAGGACTCCGAAGCTCTTTCAGTGAGCGATTGGTAATGCCTCGGTGCTCTAGTGAGCGCATGAGAAGGTCTTTTGTTCCCGCTGCGGTTAGATTTTATAACCTACACTGTTAACCGTTGGATATTATTTTTGTCTTTTATAATTTATTTATTTATTTATTGTCTCCTTATCACGGTCTATTGGTCTACTAGTCCAGAATTATTTGTTTGTTTATTTGTTTTTTAGTTGTGTATTGTGTTCGATTGCTGTATGGTTGGTGGCAAACCAGTTTCCCTATCGGGATTAATAAAGTTTTTTCAATTCAATTCAATTCATATGTGTTCATTCATAGTTTTGATGCCTTCAGTGAGAATCTACAATGTAAATAGTCATGAAAATAAAAAGGAAACGCATTGAATGAGAAGGTGTGTCCAAACTTTTGGCCTGTGCTGTACATACAAAAACATGAGAACATAGGGTCCAGGGTCCAGGGTTAACCCCCCCAGAAGTTACCCTTTAAATATCTTAAGTACAGCTTTAACAAAGACCTGCCCTCAGAGACAGAAACATAACACAGAGCTCAACATCATGTTCTTCAACATAAATCAGTGTTGACGTCAGTAAAACACGCGTGTAATGGAATCCATACGTTTATCTGAGCGTCTGCTCGGAGCCGAAAGCCGCCGATGGCCCCTCACATCCCATAAACACAGAGACTGGGAGGGGCCCCCCCCAAGGAGAGGGGCCCCCCAGGGGGGTTCTAGTCTGCAACAGTCGAGCAACGGATGCATCATCTTGTGTTCTTACGCACACACACACAACTGAAACACGCACGCACACACAAACACACACACACACCTGAAACATGCATGCACGCATGCACACACCTGAAACACGCAAACACACAAACACACCTGAAACACGCGTGGCACACACACACACACACACACACACACACCTGAAACACACACGCACGCATGCATGCACACACACACACACACACACACCTGAAACACGCGTGCGCACACACACACACACACACACCTGAAACACACACGCATGCATGCACACACACACACACACACACACACACACACACACACACACCTGAAACACGCACACACCTGAAACACAAATGCACACACACACACCTGAAACATGCATGCGCACACACACACACACACACACACACACACACACACACACACACTTACACACCTGAAACACATACGCACGCACGCATGCACACACACACACACACACACCTGAAACATGCATGCACACGCACGCACGCGCGCACACACACACGAACACACACACACACACACACAGTGCCAACCAACCACTTTAAAAAATCTCTGATCAAGCGTAAATCTCACCCTGATGTCATGTCTGTTCAAATGTTTGTTTGAGTGTGGCTTCTTCTTCTTCTTCTTCTTCTTCTTCTTCTTCTTCTCTTCTTGTGTCCCCTCCTGTGGCAGAAGAGAGGAACACATAGTCCCTGTGGATGATGTGAAAAGGCTGGAGGAGAAGCACCACTGAGCTTTTAACTTTTACATTTGTTGGATAACTTTCAGTTCCTTTGCAGATTCAGATTCATATTTATTATTCTGAGTATTTTTGAAACATCATTGAAGAGTAAACTCCCCAGCAGCAGGATATAAAGTCATCACAATGAGCTCCACCTTTAGCAGCGGCAACATTAAAGTAACAACTAGAATTAGGGCTGTCAATTGATTCAAACAACATGGCATTACTGTCCATAGTGAACATATTCTACACAATGAGCACTTCTCCTTTGGTACGTTAAGTGTATTATGATGCTAATACCTTTGTACTACTGAGTAAGTTAAATGCATGGAGGACTTTTATAAAAAAAAAAGGTATTTTTACACTGTGGTTTTACAACTTTTACTGAAGTAAAAGATCTCACTACTTCTTCTTATATTTGTCTTCAAGTCTATTCAGATTAAAACTGTATTTGTCTGTCAGTTTGGACCCGTGAAGCAGTTTTATTGCACGGCTCTTTTCACCGTGGTACAACTCTTCTGTGTGGAAGTGGTCCCTCGGGGGCCTCCATCAGACTTTAAGGCTTCTGCTGTCTCACGGTTCGTTTAGTTCTCCCACTGAAGGAGGGTAAGCGAGGGGTCGAGTGGCCACTCGCTCCGCTTGTGTCCTCATCGTAAATATCTGTCAAGCTCCAAACCAGCGGGGAAGTCTTACCGGTGTTTCTGGGATAGGTGAAGACCCCGAGGTCTCGCAGGGAAAACAGATCAGATCACGGTCGCTTAAAGTGCATTCCCCGACTCCTCCACTTGCTCCTCTTCCTCGGGAGGAGAGAGGCAACGAGCAAATGTGTTTTTAGAGGGATGAGACGTCCTTGACGACCAGCCACGCTCGCCTCACGCACGAGGCGGTACTAAATCTGCCATGGAAAGACGGAAACAGGGCAACGTGGCCGAGCCGAGTCGAGCCGAGCAGGTACCCTGCAGTGGGAAAAAGTGCACGTTATGAAAAAAATCACTTTTTCTGGTGATTTGGGGTATTATTTTGTGTCTCTGGTACTTTCACATACATAAAAGCTTGGAAAAACACAATCCATCCATGGTGTTCTGAGTGAGATCCGGTTTCTGAATGTGTCCTGCCTTCAGTCTCCGGGTGAGCTGGTTAAACTCTACACGGCTTTCTACGTCACTAGCCGAGACGAAGGGGCTAACCATTAGCATGCTAGCTCGTTCTCAATGGCAAAACACTGCTACAACACACACGAGTTCAGTTCGGAATCAGAAGTGAGATGTTTCACTCTGTATCTAAAACAGAGAGCTCAACACACAGGGTGAAAAGAGGAGCTGCAGCAATGTGCAGTACAACAAAGATATGGTGTTTTTTTTTTAATTAAACCATGTAAAGCTATTCTGATATAACCTCTAAATACAATTATGAACCTGAAAATGAGCAGAATATGAGCGCTTTAACTATTGGTCCGGGCCGGCTCTGGAGACTCGTGAGACATAAATTAAACAAACCTGAGTGTCTGACGAGGACATGTGCTTTAGCCAGGCCATTTTAGCCATTAGATGTTTGAACTTTCTGAATCATTTGGAGAAGAGGTTAAAGTTTGTATAAACACGGCTCTGATGGAAATACTTTACTGGGCAGAAACTGCTTCTAACAGAAACTGTAAAGGCTAAATAACGATAAAGAGAAGGACCAAACAAGGAATGGAAACTTTAAGTGTGTGTGTGTGTGTGTGTGTGTGTGTGTGTGTGTGTGTGTGTGTGTGTGTGTGTGTGTGTGTGTGTGTGTGCCAGCTGCGTGTCTTTGTGACCGTCTAACTCGAGATCTCGAGAAATCCTGGAGGTCTGGTACTCAGAACACGTTTGAGGGTTGGACTTTGTGAACAGATGCATATCTAGCTCGTTCAAATATCATATCATTTATATCAACTTTATTCAAGACACAGAGGTCCATAGAAACAACACAATACAAATATACAGTACAGGCCAAAAGTTTGGACACACCTTCTCATTCAATGCGTTTCCTTTTTATTTTCATGACTATTTACATTGTAGATTCTCACTGAAGGCATCAAAACTATGAATGAACACATATGGAATTATGTACTTAACAAAAAAGTGTGAAATAACTGAAAACATGTCTTATATTTTAGATTCTTCAAAGTATCCACCCTTTGCTTTTTTATTAATAAGGGAAATAATTCCACTAATTAACCCTGACAAGGCACACCTGTGAAGGTAAAACCATTTCAGGTGACTACCTCATGAAGCTCATTGAGAGAACACCAAGGGTTTGCAGAGTTATCAAAAAAAGCAAAGGGTGGCTACTTTGAAGAATCTAAAATATAAGACATGTTTTCAGTTATTTCACACTTTTTTGTTAAGTACATAATTCCATATGTGTTCATTCATAGTTTTGATGCCTTCAGTGAGAATCTACGATGTAAATAGTCATGAAAATAAAGAAACACATTCAATGAGAAGGTGTGTCCAAACTTTTGGCTTGTACTGTATGTATATGTAATATATGTATAAATAAACTTTGGGTCCTTAAAAGGGACTTCTTAGGCAACTGTTAGCAGTGTGAAAGTCAATGTCCGACGTGTCGGGCTCCGGTTTATTTAACCTCAGTGTCCGGGCTGGCCGATCGTCGGTATGTCGACGAGTTAGGAGTGAGAACAGGTTGGTCTGGATCAAAGTGCTGGATTGAGCGAGAGAGAGCACTCGCGAGATATATGAGCCTTTAATCATTTACACACACACACACACACACACACACACACACACACACACACACACACACACACACACACACACACACAGACACAGACACACACACACACACACACAGACAGACACACACACACACACACACACACACACACACACACACACACACATACATACACACAGTGACACACAGACATGCACACAAACACACGCACACACAAAGACACACACGCATGCATACACACACAAACCCACGCACACAAACACACACACACACACACACAGACACGCATACACACACATTCACACACATGCATACACAAACACACACACACGCACGCACACACAGACACACAGGCATACACACACGCGCGCATGCATACACACACACAGACACACACACACACGCACACACACACACACACACAAACACAGACACGCATATACACACACACAGACACACACATGCATACACACAGTGACACACGGACATGCACACAAACACACGCACACACAAAGAAACACACGCACGCATACACACACGAACCCACGCACACAAACACACACAGACACGCATACACACACATTCACACACATGCAGGCACACACACACACACAAAACCCGCACACGCATGCATACACAAACACACGCACACACAGACACACACGCGCATGCATACACACAGACACAGACACACACGCACACACACGGACACGCACACACACACGCACACACACAGACACACACGCAAGCACACACACACACACACACACACACACACACAAACCCACGCAAACAAACTCACACAGACACACACATACACGCATGCATACACAGAGACACAGACGCACACACACAGACACACACGCACACTCACACACACACAGACGCACACACACAGACACACACGCAAGCACACACACACACACACACACACACACACACAAACCCACGCAAACGAACTCACACAGACACACACATACACGCATGCATACACAGAGACACAGACGCACACACACGCACACTCACACACACACAGACGCACACACACAGACACACACACACACACACCTGGCAGATAAAGAGCTGCCCTGTTTACCCTCCACACAGATGGACTCTGAGTCATTCTATCATAACGCCTTCAAATGGCTTTTTTTGTCTAAACCCTCAAAATGTTCAGTTCACTATGATTTAAGACGAGGAAAAGCAGGAAGTGATCACATGTGAGAAGCAGGAAGTGATCACATGTGAGAAGCAGGAAGTGTTCACATGTAAGAAGCAGGAAGTGATCACATGTGAGAAGCAGGAAGTGATCACATGTAAGAAGCAGGAAGTGATCACATGTGAGAAGCAGGAAGTGTTCACATGTAAGAAGCAGGAAGTGATCACATGTGAGAAGCAGGAAGTGATCACATGTGAGAAGCAGGAAGTGTTCACATGTGAGAAGCAGGAAGTGTTCACATGTGAGAAGCAGGAAGTGATCACATGTGAGAAGCAGGAAGTGATCACATGTGAGAAGCAGGAAGTGTTCACATGTGAGAAGCAGGAAGTGATCACATGTGAGAAGCAGGAAGTGATCACATGTGAGAAGCAGGAAGTGTTCACATGTGAGAAGCAGGAAGTGATCACATGTGAGAAGCAGGAAGTGTTCACATGTGAGAAGCAGGAAGTGATCACATGTGAGAAGCAGGAAGTGTTCACATGTGAGAAGCAGGAAGTGTTCACATGTGAGAAGCAGGAAGTGATCACATGTGAGAAGCAGGAAGTGTTCACATGTGAGAAGCAGGAAGTGATCACATGTGAGAAGCAGGAAGTGATCACATGTGAGAAGCAGGAAGTGTTCACATGTGAGAAGCAGGAAGTGATCACATGTGAGAAGCAGGAAGTGTTCACATGTGAGAAGCAGGAAGTGATCACATGTGAGAAGCAGGAAGTGTTCACATGTGAGAAGCAGGAAGTGTTCACATGTGAGAAGCAGGAAGTGTTCACATGTGAGAAGCAGGAAGTGATCACATGTGAGAAGCAGGAAGTGTTCACATGTGAGAAGCAGAAAGTTCGAAATGATCATGAAAACGATTAATGAGTCACAGACTACGTTTACATGCAGCCAATAATCCGTTCAAAACCGGAATATTAACAATAACCCGGTCGCGCACGGCCATGTAAACACCGGCAAAAACACGAATATGCTGATATTCCGGTTTTTAAAAACCCGAAAATGATCCCTGGGTTACCCCTTTTCTAACCCGAAATTTTGGTCATGTAAACGCGTATCGGCATATCCCCATCAAAAGGAACACTGATTTTTGTTCTGCGCATGTTCTATTCACAAGGAATATCTTGGTCTTTTGAGTAGAGGAACTTCTTGTATGCGCCAGAAAACATAGTTATAATAATAATTGTATAATATAATAATATAGTTATATATATATATATATATATATATATATATATATATATATATATATATATATATATATATATATATATAATAACTATGAATGAACACATATGGAATTATGTACTTAACAAAAAGTGTGAAATAACTGAAAACATGTCTTATATTTTAGATTCTTCAAAGTAGCCACCCTTTGCTTTTTTTGATAACTCTGCAAACCCTTGGTGTTCTCTCAATGAGCTTCATGAGGTAGTCACCTGAAATGGTTTTACCTTCACAGGTGTGCTTTGTCAGGGTTCATTAGTGGAATTATTTCCCTTATTAATAAAAAAGCAAAGGGTGGCTACTTTGAAGAATCTAAAATATAAGACATGTTTTCAGTTATTTCACACTTTTTTGTTAAGTACATAATTCCACATGTGTTCATTCATAGTTTTGATGCCTGAAATTCTAGATAGTGTTTGGTAAGATTTCCGCTGTTTGTGCCGATATTTCAACACACACACACACACACACACACACTCAGAAACACACAGTTGTTTTCTTCCTGCCCCCCCCTAGCATTAGCCTGTACCTGTACCTCTGCCACGGGACGTCCCAGTGGAATACAAGTAAAAAACTCCAGTATACGGATACTTCACATCGTTACTCTAGGAAATGAATGTAACGGAGTAAAACCAACAATATTTCTCTCTGAGATGTAGATAGAGTAGAAGTATAAAGTCTCTTGAGATGGACAGACTGGAGGAAATGGAAATGTTACGATGAACCTCTGGAGCTCACAGAGCTGGAAACCATTTCTACTGCTGCAGAGCCCTCCCTCCCTCCTGCTTCAGCTTCTCTCTCTCTCTCCCTGTCTCTCTCTCTCTGTCTCTGTCTCTCTCTCTCCCTCTCCCTGTATCTCTCTCTCTCCCTGTCTCTCTCTATCTCTCCCTCTATCTCTCTCTCTCTCCCCTCTCTCTCTCTCTCCCTGTCTCTCTCTCTCTCTCTCTCTCTCTCTCTCTCTCCCTCTCTCTCTCTCTCTCTCTCTCTCCCTCTCTCTCTCTCCCTCTCCTCTCTCTCTCTCTCCCTCTCTCTCTCTCTCTCTCTCTCTCTCTCTCTCTCCCTCTCTCTCTCTCCCTCTCTGTCTCTCTCTCTCTCTCTCTCTCCCTGTCTCTCTCACACATCACCTGCTCAGAGAACACACTCAAAGTTTTTACCCTTCTTTTTCTAAAGGACATGTCACCGAGCTCTTTCCCCCGTGCTCCACCTATTATCCTGGTCCTGTCCCGGTGAGCCTAATGACTGTTTCCATGCACGGTCGGGGGTACTGAGTACTGAGTGATGTGTGTGTGTGTGTGTGTGTGTGTGTGTGTGTGTGTGTGTGTGTGTGTGTGTGCTGCAGAGATATTCTGCTGACTGCAGGGGCTCCACCTGGCAGCGCATCAGCAGTTTGGGATGGAGTGAATGAAGATAGGTGGGGGAGGGGGGGTGGAAGAGGGATCAATCCAAATGACTATCCCCCCCCTCACGCACGCATGCACGCACGCACACACACACTCTCAAGCTTTGAAAGAAACTCTACGGAAGTCTAAGGCTGCAAATAATAAAATTAAATCTTTACAAAAAATGAATCAGCAACCATTTTAAGAATCAGTCTCAGAATCAGTTTCTTCATTTATTTTAAAGGGATACGCTACCCTTTGGTGAAATAGTTCTTATCACGGTCTCCCCTAGCTGTAGATAGGTGGGGTCTCCTCTAGCTAGCTTTAGATAGGTGGGGTCTCCCCTAGCTGTAGATAGGTGGGGTCTCCTCTAGCTGTAGATAGGTGGGGTCTCCCCTAGCTTTAGATAGGTGGGGTCTCCCCTAGCTTTAGATAGGTGGGGTCTCCTCTAGCTGTAGATAGGTGGGGTCTCCTCTAGCTGTAGATAGGTGGGGTCTCCCCTAGCTGTAGATAGGTGGGGTCTCCTTTAGCTGTAGGTAGGTGGGGTCTCCTCTAGCTGTAGATAGGTGGGGTCTCCTCTAGCTGTAGATAGGTGGGGTCTCCCCTAACTGTAGATAGGTGGGGTCTCCCCTAGCTGTAGATAGGTGGGGTCTCCTCTAGCTGTAGATAGGTGGGGTCTCCCCTAGCTGTAGATAGGTGGGGTCTCCTCTAGCTGTAGATAGGTGGGGTCTCCCCTAACTGTAGATAGGATGGGTCTCCTCTAGCTGTAGGTAGGTGGGGTTTCCCCTAGCTGTAGGTAGGTGGGGTCTCCTCTAGTTGTAGATAGGTGGGGTCTCCTCTAGCTGTAGATAGGTGGGGTCTCCCCTAACTGTAGATAGGTGGGGTCTCCCCTAGCTGTAGATAGGTGGGGTCTCCTCTGGCTGTAGATAGGTGGGGTCTCCCCTAGCTGTAGATAGGTGGGGTCTCCTCTAGCTGTAGATATGGGTGGGGTCTCCCCTAGCTGTAGATAGGTGGGGTCCCCCAACTGTAGATAGGTGGGGTCTCCTCTAGCTGTAGGTAGGTGGGGTCTCCCCTAGCTGTAGATAGGTGGGGTCTCCCCTAACTGTAGATAGGTGGGGTCTCCTCTAGCTGTAGGTAAGTGGGGTCTCCCCTAGCTGTAGATAGGTGGGGTCTCCCCTAGCTGTAGGTAGGTGGGGTCTCCTCTAGCTGTAGATAGGTGGGGTCTCCCCTAACTGTAGATAGGTGGGGTCTCCCCTAGCTGTAGATAGGTGGGGTCTCCTCTAGCTGTAGATAGGTGGGGTCTCCCCTAGCTGTAGATAGGTGGGGTCTCCTCTAGCTGTAGATAGGTGGGGTCTCCTCTAGCTGTAGATAGGTGGGGTCTCCCCTAGCTGTAGATAGGTGGGGTCTCCCCTAACTGTAGATAGGTGGGGTCTCCTCTAGCTGTAGGTAGGTGGGGTCTCCCCTAGCTGTAGATAGGTGGGGTCTCCCCTAGCAGTAGATAGGTGGGCAAACGCATTTTTTGTGCATGCATTGTTTTGGTCCGGTGCAACACCGGCAGCGCCGCCGCTAGTTAGCTTAGCGTAGTAATAATGTTCCAGAAGGTTCCTGAAATATACTAATTTATGAAACCCTCCTGTGGGTCTTGAAGGGGTTTCAGTGGGTCCCCAAACAAAAAGGGGAATCTTTTATTTTCACCATAATTTCATCCATAAGTAACACAGTGACAGACTGTATTGTACTATTTTACTAATGGGTTGCATTCACTGTCTGTAATAATCAGTCCCTCCAGAAAAATGTGATTATGCGATCGCATTTTTTCAATTTCGCCGCACTTTCGCTGCATAAATTGCCGATTTCCGCGCAAAATATGCGGGACTTGCATGATTTCATAATCCCCGCATTTTCTTTTTTCATCTAACTGCAATTTTTGCAAGTTCCCGCAATTTCATCGCATAAAATTGCATAAATATCCCGCATATTCCTTCGCATTTTTTAAGAAAACGTGCCGCATAATCAAGGATTTTTGCCCGTAACAATCACAAAAACACTCTGCATTTTTTCTGGAAGGACTGGATAAAACATCTAAAAGCAAAAACTCTATCAGCTAGGGGACCCTGGGGCAACGTCTTACAGATGGGGGTCTGTGGTCTAATTTGTGTCAGTTTAGGGGGTCTTTGTTGTGACAAAGTTTGAGAACCACTGTATTAAATGACCCATATCGCCATATGGTTTGTTGCACTTGGTTTAAAGGTCCCAGTGTGTAACATGTTTAGCCGTTCATTATTAAAATCTGTGTTGCCCGTTCACCAACTTGTCCTTTTTCATGAATATTTACCTCCACCATCAATTCAAAGTATTCCTTTAGGCTTAAAATGTAACATTTGCGTTCACATGAACTGGGGTAGACGCTCCATAGTCATGCTCCATCTTGAAATACGTTAGCCGGTAAGGGACATACAGGACATACTGCTCCACCTGTGTGTGTGTGTGTGTGTGTGTGTGTGTGTGTGTGTGTGTAAGGACATACAGGACATACTGTGCCACCTTTAGCGTTTTTGCTGTCCCATGATAAACTCACAGCTGCTGCTAATGCTGCTAATGGGTATCGTAGCTTCCCGCGCCCGTTGGTAAGTTTGAAGAAGGAAACATGGAGGACCACACGTATTCAAAATCCAAATTTCAGGAACAGGAGTCTTCTTCTTCTGGGCCCAGAAAAAGAAAAAGGATATTGAAAAGAGAGCGGCTTTTTGAAGCATGAAGGCTACCGTAGCTGTAATACCTACTTTGAACTGCGTGGCGCGAGAGAGTTGATTGCGATATATGATGATTTCAACGCTGAGACGGAGAAATTCCCACACACTGGTACCTTTGAAGCGACAACATCTTTTTTCGTCTTCAACTTTCAACTCGATCCAGTGACTTCAATTTAATATCGGCAACTCTGGACTTCCATAAAACACATACCCAAAGTTAGAAGTGAAATGGTAAAGCCCTCTCTGTTTGGAGTGAGTGTGTAGAGGCTGGGCTGCAGTGTGTGTGTGTGTGTGTGTGTGTGTGTGTGTGTGTGTGTGTGTGTGTGTGTGTGTGTGTGTGTGTGAATGAAGCCTGAGGTGTGAGCGTGACGTTGCACTGTGCCACAGTCTCCCCTCTGAAGTTGTGGACCTTCAGTGTCACCGGGACATGTTTGGATGACAGGGAATCTCTACCGCACAGTACGTACTGCCTTTACAAACATATATACGTGTATGGTTTAGCGTGTTGTGTAGTTGTGCGTGCGTGTGTAGTCCTCTGTAGTGTGAAGCTTCTCGCGGGACGTCCGGCTTGCGCATCGAGGACGATTCAAAGCGATGATTGCAACACAGGTTTTTTTGTTTGTTTGTTATTTTGAGACCCTTTTCTTGAACTTTGTGAGTGAGAATTTGAGATTGTAGCTGTGTGTGCGTTTGTCTGTAGATGTGCTGCAGACTGTTCTGCACTCTCATGATAATTACAGCGCTTTCCGAAGGAGAAACAGCACTGCAGATATACAGAAACGCTGCACAGTGTCCTGAACTGAACTGAGCTGCATGCAGATAGTGCTTTAATATGAATAACTTCCCTAACGTTCTCTAGAGGGCAACAATTTTCCGATTCAAATCAATCTTCATTTAAATGATCCGATATCGGTTCGTTTTATTTTGTGAGAACTGGGAAGAAAGCCTTTTCATGTGTTTTATTTGTATCATAAATTGTAACATAGTTTTCCTCCCTAAAATTGTTTCTGTTGAGACAATCCTTCCGCCCATCCTGACCCTGTTTTATTATCTTACACATCATCTGAGTGAATGGAGCGATTGTTCCAAGATGTATACATCCTTGTGTGTCTCAACGTTTAGAACATTGTGAACTAGGAGTGGGGAAAGAAATTGATTCCTGTATGTATTGTGTTTTGTTTGTTTTTTTACGACGATTTTTAAAATCAATTATTTTCTTTAGAATTGATATTATTATTTTTTTTAAACTAATGATTCACCAGTGGATCCCAATCTTTTTGCCTCAAAATGAAGTGTCTTATTAACATATATTGTTGGCAATTCTACCAATCAGAGCCGGATTTTGCAATTTTGGGGGCCCTATGCACACCCAGACATGCGACCTGCCCTTGTGCTTTAAAGGGTAACTTCTGTGTTTTTTTTTTAGCCTGGACCCTATTTTCTAGGGATTTACTAATGTATTGTGATTTTTTTGAGACAATTTTTTAAATTGATTCTTTTCCCCAGAATTGATATTTGTTATTTTTTTTTTTTTTAACAATTGTTGACCTAATTATGTTCTGTTTATACGGTACCGCCGACGGCGACTACATCTTATCCGTTTCCAGCAAAACAGATGGAAAGTAGACAATGCAGAAAATCCATGTTTTGTTTTTCTTAGTAAATAAGTGTCAGACTGACTGACATGTGATGTTCATTCTTCTTTGAAAACTATTTAGAAATGTCTCATGATATATTGTCTCTAGAAGTGTTTTATTCAAATGTTGCTTTTGTTAAAGAAGCTAAAGAAAATCACAATAATCAACGCCATCGAATCGGCGCCCATGTATTGGGAAAGAATCGAATCGGGACAAAAGCATATCGTCCCAGCCCTAAATATTATTACCAAATGACCGGGAGCATAAAGTCCAGCTGCAGTTTGGTGGGAATGCTGTTCCTACTAGTTTCCAGCTTGGCTTGAGCCTCACTTTGGTTCGCAATATATTTCTAAAACGAATGAAAATCGCAAGACAAATCGAATCGGCGCCCATGTATCGTGAAAGAAACAATTTTCCGTTTCATAAAATCTCGAAATTGTTCTTTTAAGAGGCTCCGCCTTAAAGCTAGAGTGAAGATATTTTTATCAAATGAAACTAGAATCCATGTCACGCTAAATAACGCTCCAAAGTTAGGCGACATTTTGGCAAAAGGAGGGTTAGGCTTACACTTGATTGTGTTAGCTGCTGTGGTCGTGTTCATCTTAAATTAAACAAGTACTTTAATAGAACTGCTTTGGGGTCGATTCCTAACGTCATTAACATTATTATTTTGAATAATGCAGCAGGTTTGAGTGCTCCTTGTACAATTTTCAGCATTAGGTCTCTGAGAATCTCTTTCATATCCAAGCAAAAATATCCCTGGCTCAATCGATAGATTAAAATCCAATCCAAACACCATTTCTCTGTGTTGAACCAATGCGATATAACTAAAATAAAGCTTTTTACTGTACATTACTGTAACCCTTCTCCCTCCCTCTCTCTCTCTCTCTCTCTCTGCAGTGACCAGACCCCCAGTTTGGTGATAGAAGATGATTCCTGTGCTGATCTGTGCGCTGATTTCCCTGAGTGTAGCTGCCAACGACTTAGACACTCTTTACCCTGAACTGGAGCACTCAAGAACCATCTATGTCACAGGTGAGTGTGTGTGTGTGTGTGTGTGTGTGTGTGTGTGTGTGTGTGTGTGTTCAGCCGCCGCCGTTACAGTTGCGTCTATAGCCGACAAAAGGTGACTCTCATGTGGCGACGACAGTTAGGTTTAGACCCCAAAACAACTAGTTAAGATTAAAAAGATGATTCACCGGAAGAACCAATCAAGGAGCTTTATTGCACGGTCCAGATCTTTGTCAAAACTGGCTCTTTCCTGCATCTGTCTATCACCACCTATAGTTGGTGATAGACGGGTCAAATCAGCCAATCAGATCAACGAAGCGTATGCCAATGCAACCACAAGCCAGGCTACCCCTGTTGCTGCTGCAGGCAAAGCATAGCTCGTTAGCTCAGCAAGCTAGCAACATGTCGGTAAAGGAGATTTACCGTTTGTGTAACGAGAATTTAGGAATAAAAGGCCCCATTTCAGGTTCTCGGTCCAGGTGGAGTCAGGTTAATGAACAGCAGTCAACGTGCTGCTGACAGATATAAATACGTGGAATACAGAGCAATTACAGCGCTTTCCGTAGCTATATGTACGAAAGGTTAAAGAGGAACAGAATGATGCTGTAAGCGTGTGACAATGTCATGCAGTTTTGAGAGAGCTCTTGCAGCATCCTTTCCTGAGTTTCGTTCACGACACTCACTCTGCAGTGTCATTAGTTTCCTCCGTTTATCAGCTCGTCCTGCTGCTGCGGCTCGGAGATAACGCTGCTATGTGGGGGGATTAGTAGCTCACTGAGATTAGGGTTATCTCATCTCTTACAGATGAAAAGGGTGCCCAGGATTTCCAACATTGTAAGAAAAAAAAAACTGCTGAGGTACAGATAATGATGTATATAATTTATCTAAGAGGCTAAGATCTTCAAGAGCCCCAAGTGACATCTGGTATTTTACAATTTAATGTTGAAACATTTAGAGAGTTTAGAGGAGTCAGTTGGGAAAAAGGAAAGAAGATTTATTTTCAAAGAGCCATTTCTATAATTATAAAAAGAATTTGACCGTTTAGTGTTTTTTTGTTCTTTAATTTGAGTTTTATATGTATAGACCAGAGGTGTCAAAGGGACCCAGAGGGCCACACTGGAAACTAAGAATCCCATCAAGGGCCAGACATGTTTTAGTTTATTTACATGCTTTTATTTCGTTGAAAAAGTCAAGGATCTTTTACTGGATTATTGCGTGTCTCATATAGCCTTCTCACTTACAGTTTAGTCCACATAAAACTGCCAATACGCTCATTCACAGCCATTAAGTCATTTCATGTTGGTAGTCACTTTATGATGCATTTCTGTGTAAAACGACCGAATACACCTCGCGTAAAAAATCTCGTGCCCGGTGTCGCCAGTTTCGTTGATTATAGAGAAAGCGTAGTTTTGGAAAGTACGCTCCACATACGTTGCGCGTGCAATGTAGCCGGACCGTTAGGCTTGTGGAAGTTATTTAATTTACTTAAAATTATGTGAATAAATATTTAGAATTTTACTCCTATGTGGAATGGGCCAAATGTTTGGCATGATACAGAAATTAAAGCTAAACCAAGACACCCCTAGCCTCGTGAGAGCGTCCTGATCTGGCGAGCTCCAGTTTTCCACTCGCAGATCAGTCGGGCATCTTGAGATCGAGATTTGGAGCCGTTCGCCAAACAACCGACCAATCAGCTTAGAGATAGTTGGTTTATCCAATCAGCTAACCAGGATTTCCAGAAAGCGGTATAGCCCTAATTCTGTTAGCCGCTCGCTAATGCTTTTTCCTTTATTTAAAAAAAGACTAAGACTATATTTGTTTTCAACATCATAATATTGTCTGGATTGGCTGAGAGTTGTTGTATAACGTGCTATGTTGTTTTGTATTATTTTACTATTATTCTAATCAGTACTTTTTGTATTGTTATTTTTTATGTGTATTAATATATGATATCTTTGTGAGTAATTGTGATTGTAATTACTCACATATACGTTTTGTATGTATTGTTTGGACCCCAGGAAGACTAGCTGTCGTCTCGGCGGCGGCTAATGGGGATCCTTTTAAATAAACAAATAAACAAATAAATGCTTTTTCCTCTTGGATCCTTCTTTTGGAGTATGGACCAGGAACCTGAAATGGTGACTTTAATTCCTAAATTCTCGATACACAAACGGCAAATCTCCTTTACCGACATGTTGCTTGCATGCTGAGCTAGCTATGCTTTGCCTGCAGCAGCAGGGGCGGGCTTGTGGTTGTATTTTCATACGCTTCATGGATCTGATTGGTTGATTTGGCCCCGTCTATCACCAACATGTGATAGACAGATGGTTCATCCAATCAGCTAACCAGGATTTCCGTCCCTTCCCAAAAGTTCTCCAACGGAAAGTTCCCAGATGGATATGCCGAGCTAATGCAAAGCGATCCATCTGGCGGAGTCGGGTTAAGACACCCCCACCTAATCACCGCATTCTCATGAACATGTACGTATGATATCCTACGAAATTAGGAGGCCGCTGGCTGGTGACGTGATGTCGGCTGGCTACGAGCTCTGTTGCTAGTTGTTTAAGCCGCTACAGCGCTTCGTGACGCCGGCTACTGACCTCCGTTGTGTCAGCGGTAGTTGGTGGTTCAGTTACCCAAAAATAGGTGACTTTGAGTCGGGTACAGAACAGCCCCAGCTGCCGGTCGTATCGGCGGACATTACCGTTAAATTCAGTCCACAAAATACGAGCGTTTTGCTGCAAAGAAAGTTAAGATTAGATGACCATATAAGAAAACGTCAGCTCGCTCTCTCTCTCTTTAAGAGCACCCGATCAATGAGCCATCAGCTGTTCGATCAGTTTATTTGACACACGTGTGCTTACACAGCAGCCAAAGTGAAACGCTGCGGTGGTTAAACAGCCAATCAGAAGCCTGTTAGTAATGGAGGCTGAAGGTTACAGCAGCAGAGAAATCCCATGCTGATTTCAAAATGCTGTGTGCAGTTACAGTGTGTATATATTCATCTTTACACTTAAACACATAACTTGGCAGGCTGACAGGCAATAGGGTGTTAGTTAATGTTTCCAGTCATTGATTTTATTTCACCTTGGGAATGCTGCACAGCTCATAGTTAATACTGCTGAGAAGAGACGATTCCCTCCTGAAAAATGCTCCCATAGGATGTTTGTTCAAGCAGCAACTACGACCTATATTTAGGTTTCTAGTGGCAGTGCCCTCTAGTGGCCGTAGTATGTATATATACAGGCCAAAAGTTTGGACACACCTTCTCATTCAATGTGTTTCCTTTTTATTTTCATGACTATTTCCATTGTAGATTCTCACTGAAGGCATCAAAACTATGAATGAACACATATGGAATTATGTACTTAACAAAAAAGTGTGAAATAACTGAAAACATGTCTTATATTTTAGATTCTTCAAAGTAGCCACCCTTTGCTTTTTTATTAATAAGGGAAATAATTCCACTAATTAACCCTGACAAAGCACACCTGTGAAGGTAAAACCATTTCAGGTGACTACCTCATGAAGCTCATTGAGAGAACACCAAGGGTTTGCAGAGTTATCAAAAAAAGCAAAGGGTGGCTACTTTGAGGAATCTAAAATATAAGACATGTTTTCAGTTATTTCACACTTTTTTGTTAAGTACATAATTCCATATGTGTTCATTCATAGTTTTGATGCCTTCAGTGATTTTTAATAAATCATTTAAATTTGACTCTGTGGTTTTAGCAATATACAAGCCGTTCTTTAATGTCACACACATAAACCTATTTATCTGGATAGGTTTATGTGTGTGTGTTTGTTGAACGATGACGAGCCAGAATGAAAACAAGCCGAACTGAAATAGGAGTAACGAGGCTATTATTTTAGTAGAAAGTTCAGATAATTGTGTGAAAATGTAAGGAGTAGAAGTAAAAAGTCTGCTGTAAAATAATTACTCCAGTAAAGTATAGATACCCAAAATTTCTACTTAAGTAAGGTAACGAAGTACAAATATTTTGTTACTTGACACATCTTCCTAAACCTAACCAAATTGCGACCGTTTCACAACGTAAACGACGTGTTAAATACCGCTACCGTTACCTTCTCTGGGTTAGATATGAGGTTGTATTTATTGCCAATGCTAGGGGCGCTAATTTAATAAACGCTCCTGTGCGTCGTATTAAAAGGGAGACACAAACAGCCGATAACCCGTCGCATTTTTTTGGAGGACATCTTGGCTAGTGTGTGCGTGTTCAAGACGTAGTTGTACATCTTAAGAAAATAAGCTTATTTGCTTTCTTTCAGAGAGCGATATGAGAAAATGGATTTTCAATCTCATGTCTGTGTGTTAAGTGAGGAGCTGGAGACAGGACATGGTTAGCCTAGCTTAGCATAAAGCCTAGAAGCAAGGGGAAACAGCAAGCCTGGCTCTATCAAACATACACCTCTAAAGCTCTAGTCTATATTCACGACGTTCTGCCGGAAAAATTCGGCCGAATGTCACTCTTTTTGGATGCCCGTTTTCGAATGTCCGTCCCCTTCCTGTGTCTTTGTGTTGGTGTTCTAACCTCCGGTGGATTTGTGAGGACTATGGTTAACTGCTCCTCAGATCTCTGCAGGGTAAATCCAGACAGCTAGCTAGACTATCTGTCCAATCGGAGTTTTCTGTTGCTCGACTAAAACTACTTTTGAACGTACACATGTTCCACCAAAACAAGTTCCTTCCAGAGGCTATTTTGCAGAGGCGCCGTTGCTCCATGTGGTGCTTGGCACCGCCAAAGACGATTGTGATTGGTTTAAAGAAATGCCAATAAACCATGTTTATCTCCCAACGTGGATTGCTGTGTGGACTAGTCAGACCTTCCTCCGCAGCGCTGCGGAGGAAGGTCCGACAATGCGAGAGTACTAAAGCTCTAACTAACAGACTGAAATATCCCAACAGCTAATGGATGAATTATTATGAATTGTTTGTTCATCTCGTTATTTTTCCTGGGTGTAATAACATTGAGTTGTTTTCCAGAAAACAACCCTCGCCTCTCAGTGGCGGCTGACCAATCGAAGGTGGTGTCGAGGCGAGGAGGAAACGCTACGTTACCGTGCAAGATCCAAATGGACCAATCCCTGACACCCAGCCGGAAGATGAGGATCAAATGGACCAAGCTGACGTCAGACTACCTGAAGGAGGTCACCATTTAATTTTTTAATCAAAGACTATCTGTGTTTTTAGAGGTTTTGTAACCATACATTGTTTTCTAAACATATAAATTAATTTAATACGTTATTGGATTAGGAGAATGCTCCACTGGTTTTCTTATGGATCAAACATATTTTAGTTTGACAGTTATGCTTATGCTGTTAGCGTGCAAATGAGGAGGTCACGTAAGTGCAAATTTGGGATCCTCTCGAAAACAAGATGATACATCTCAAGGGGTTTATCCTAATAAACACATTTGAATATTTTAAATTCTTGCAAACTGCAGAAGTACATAATGCAAATGTTTAGAGCATGCAAGTGTTGCAGTTTCTCGAGTTTGCACAGTTCGACAGTTTCTACAGCAAGAAACGTAGCAATACACCGGTACAACGAACAAAAGAAAAGTACTAAGAAATGTAAACATGGGTGTAAAAAAAATGCAGGTTTCAAAATAATGAAAACAGACTTTTCACACTTTAGCTTTGTACGCATTAAACAAACGAGAGAAACGTGTTAAATAGCCACATTTTAGAGGATGTCCTCCCCTGAAAAACGCTCCCGTAAGTCGTTTGTTCAAGCAGCAATTACGACACATCTGGTTCGGCGCCCCCTAGAGGCCGTACTAGTTGTGACAGGAGTAAAGTAGGAAGTAAGATGAGGAAGTCAGTTCTACAATCTTAAAGTGCCCATAGTATGGGGTGTTATTTTGTGTCTCTGGTGCTTCCACATGCATACAAACGTTGAAATAAACCCATCCATGGTGTTCTGAGTGAGATACGGTTTCTGAATGTGTCCTGCCTTCAGTCTCCTGGTGAGCTGGTCAAAATCGGCTCGGACTGTTACGTCACAAGCCGAAACGAGCTGGCTAACCGCAACCATTAGCTAGCATGCTACCTTGTCCTCAATGGCAAAGCACTGCTACAACACACACTAGTTCACCATAGTCTCCAAAAGAACTACTTCCATGTGCTCCCTGGTTTAGAAGAAGTCTCCCAGCTGATCCTGCCTTGGAACTGACTGAAGTTGGAGAAACAGCCTTTCTTTTACGGTCTATGGAGCTAGCTGACATGATCTACGATCTGAGCTACTGAGCATGTGCGAGTGCAATCAAAGATAGTACAGAAGAAGAAGAAGAAAAGAGGTCTCACTTTTTGGCTAAAACAGAGACCGGGTGAAAAGAGGAGCTGCAGCAGTGAGAGAGAGCTGTGCAGTACAACAAAAATATGGTGTTTTCTGAAAATTAAACCATGTAAACCTATTCTGGCTTAATACAGTTATGAACCTGAAAATTAGAATAATATGAGCGCTTTAAATTAAATGTGATAAGAATGAACATACTGATTTCTCCCGTCTTGCTCTAGGTGGATGTTTTCGTGTCGATGGATTATCACAAACAGAGTTACGGCACTTTCCATGGACGCGTGCACCTGCGAGGCTCCTCTCCGATGGACGCCTCTCTGGTCATCACAGACATCACCCTGGAGGATTATGGGAGATACAAGTGTGAAGTTATTGACGGGCTGGAAGACGGAACAGTGGTGGTGTCGCTCGACCTGGAAGGTGAATGAAAGACGCACTGGCGCGTCCATACGATGTTCGACAAAACTCCTACTCAAAGAGCAATATTACAAAATTTCATTTCAGACATTTATTTACTATTTTAATCATAGACAGTACAGGCCAAAAGTTTGGACACACCTTCTCATTCAATGAGTTTCCTTTTTATTTTCATGACTATTTACATTGTAGATTCTCACTGAAGGCATCAAAACTATGAATGAACACATATGGAGTTATGTACTTAACAAAAAAGTGTGAAATAACTGAAAACATGTCTTATATTTTAGATTCTTCAAAGTAGCCACCCTTTGCTTTTTTATTAATAAGGGAAATAATTCCACTAATTAACCCTGACAAAGCACACCTGTGAAGGTAAAACCATTTCAGGTGACTACCTCATGAAGCTCATTGAGAGAACACCAAGGGTTTGCAGAGTTATCAAAAAAAGCAAAGGGTGGCTACTTTGAAGAATCTAAAATATAAGACATGTTTTCAGTTATTTCACACTTTTTTGTTAAGTAAATAATTCCATATGAGTTCATTCATAGTTTTGATGCCTTCAGTGAGAATCTACAATGTAAATAGTCATGAAAATAAAGAAACACATTGCATGAGAAGGTGTGTCCAAACTTCTGGCCTGTACTGTATAACTGAAAGGCTTTGGTAAACTCATTTCAAGCACCGAAACAATTCGTACAACACACACACACACACACACACACACACACACACACACACACACACACACACACACACAAACACACACTCACACACACTCACACACACATCATCACATCATAGGTTAAAGGTGCTGTAGGTAGGATTGAGAAGATCCAGGAGTTAGCCAAAAATGTGAACATCAACAACTTCTCAGTCCCTCCCCACTTTACGCTAAAGCCCAAAACGGTCTCCTAAGCCCCTCCCCACAAGGGAGAATGAATGCGTGTGCCTGAGCAGTGATTGACACGCAGTTAGACAACCCCCCGGCCCTGATTGGTGCATCTGAACAGGGAGCTGTGGATTTTTGCAAATCTCACTCCAGGCTGTAGGTGGAGCCAGAGGAGCTGGATTTATGTTTTAATGACCTGCTTCATGTAGTTCTACTGGAACATAGGGTCAGTATCAGCAGATATGACAGAAAGGTAGTTTTATAAGTCTTAACTACTGCAGTTTTAAGGTTTGTTTTCAAAAGAGATTTGAGGAATTTCAAAAAGCCAACATCAACGTTTCAGCTTTAGCGCCAAACTATCTCTTTACATGTTTCTCTAGAAAATATTTTGATGTGAAACACACGGGGATCAGTTATATGCAAATACCTTAAAAAAAGGTGAATTTAAGAAGATGCGTGAAATGCCCTTATAGGCCTCAGAGGGTTAAAATGGGAGTCTAAAAATAAAACGTCATTGTAATGTAACTGGCTGCAGTCAGAGTCAGTTTAGCCGCATGAGTGGCGAGTGCTCGGGGGAAAAGTCAGGAGTGTGTTCTGTAAGCAGAGTGTACATCAGTGTCAGAGCAGCTTCATTATGTTTGAGGTATCAGCCCTTTTCTGCCTGAGGCCAAAAGTGCTGGCACCAGGCTGACAGAGGAACAGCTGTGCTTACACAGCGAGACCTGCTTTCAGTCATTAGGTTCAATAACGTTGAATACAAACCACAGACTGTAAAAAGAATAGACGTAGCAGCAGTGACGTCACCCATTGGTTTGTGGACTGACGTTTTGAAGCCGCGAGTTTGCATTTTGGACAGAGAGAGAGGGCCAAGCCAGTGGCGTTTATGGCTGCAACTGCACCAAGCTAAACGCTAAAGGGGGAAGTTCAACCCTTCTGAAGTGAGTCGTTCAGCGGTTAAACAGAACAACTGGTTATCACACGAGAGTGTCCTGCACCAAATTTCGTAAGGAGGCAGGTTGGGGGGCGGGTATGGGTCTGACAAACAGGACTTTCACCCAGGAGACCGGGGTTCATGTCCAGTTTGAAAAGAAAAGGAAACAGAGTTTTGTTTTTACTTGACAAACGTCACGTTTTATGAGTCTATATCGATGCCGGTTCGTTTACGGGATTGGTCCAATGCCACCATCCATCCATCCATCCATCCATCTTCGTCCGCTTATCCGATGTCGGGTCGCGGGGGGCAGCTCCACAGGGGACCCCAAACTTCCCTTTCCCGAGCAACATTAACCAGCTCCGACTGGGGATCCCGGGCGTTCCCAGGCCAGGTTGGAGATATAATCCCTCCACCTAGTCCTGGGTCTTCCCGAGGCCTCCTCCCAGCTGGACGTGCCTGGAACACCTCCCTGGGCATCCTTACCAGATGCCGAACCACCTCAACTGGCTCCTTTCGAAAAGGAGCAGCGGCTCTCCGGGCTCCTCACGGATGACTGAGCTTCTCACCCTATCTCTAAGGGAGACGCCAGCCACCCTCCTGAGGAAACCCATTTCGGCCGCTTGTACCCTGGATCTCGTTCTTTCGGTCATGACCCAGCCTTCATGACCATAGGTGAGGGTAGGAACGAAAACTGACCGGTAGATCGAGACTTTGCCTTCTGGCTCAGCTCTCTTTTCGTCAATGCAATACCGCACCCGCTTGCCTATTCTCCGACCAATCTCCCGCTCCATTGTCCCTCACTCGCGAACAAAACCCCAAGGTACTTGAACTCCTTCACTTGGGGTAAGGACTCATTCCCTACCTGGAGAAGGCATTCCATCGGTTTCCTGCTGAGAACCATGGCCTCCGATTTAGAGGTGCTGATCCTCATCCCAACCGCTTGACACTCGGTTGCGAACCGATCCAGTGAGTGCTGAAGGTCGCAGGCCGATGATGCCATCAGGACCACATCATCTGCAAAGAGCAGCGATGAGATCCCCAGCCCACCAAACTGCAACCCCTCCCCACCCGACTACGCCTCGATATCCTGTCCATAAATATTACAAACAGGATTGGTGACAAAGCGCAGCCCTTCACCTGAAACGAGTCCGACTTACTACCGAGAACCCGGACACAGCTCTCACTTTGGTCATTTGGATGGCCCTGGTAGAGACCCCCTCACCCCATACTCCCACGCAGCACCTCCCACAGTATCTCCCGGGGGACCCGTTCATCGCCTTCTCCAAATCCACAAAACACATGTAGACCCGGTTGGGCATACTCCCAGGCTCCCTCCAGGATCCTTGCGAGTGAAGAGCTGGTCCGTTGTTCCACGACCAGGACGGAATCCGCATTGTTCCTCCTCAACCCGAGGTTCGACTATCGGCCGAACCCTCCTTTCCAACACCTTGGAGTAGACTTTACCAGGGAGGCTGAGAAGTGTGATACCCCTATAATTGGCACACACCCTCTGGTCCCCCTTTTTAAAAGAGGAACCACCACCCCAGTCTGCCAACCGTCCCAGACTTCCACGCAATGTTGAAGAGGCGTGTCAACCAGGACAACCCCTCCACACCCAGAGCCTTGAGCATTTCTGGACGGATCTCATCAATCCCGGGGCTTTGCCACTGTGTAGTTGTTTGACTACATCAGTGACTTCCGCCTGGGAAATCGGCGACAATCCCCGTTATCCTCCAGCTCTGCCTCTAACATAGAGGCGTATTAGTCGGATTCAGGAGTTCCTCAAAGTGCTCCCTCCACCGCCCTATTACCTCCTCAGTGGAGGTCAACAGTGTCCCATCCTTACTGTACACAGCTTGGATGGTTCCCTTCCCCCTCCTGAGGTGGCGAACAGTTTTCCAGAAACACTTTGGTGCCGACCGAAAGTCCTTCTCCATGTCTTCTCCAAACTTCTCCCACACCCGCTGCTTTGCCTCTTTCACGGCAGAGGCTGCAGCCCTTCGGGCCCTTCGGTACCCTGCAACTGCCTCCGGAGTCCTCCGAGATAACATATCCCGGAAGGACTCCTTCTTCAGTCGGAAGACCACCATATGTCCGTAATTTCCGGCCGGATGTGCGTCCCCTTCCTGTGTCTTTGTATTGGCGTTCTAACATTTGTGTACAATTTCTGAGGACTATGGTTAACTGCTCCTCAGATCTCTTCAGGGTAAATCCAGACAGCTAGCTAGACTATCTGTCCAATCAGAGTTTTCTGTTGCACGACTAAAACTACTTTTGAACGTTACACATGTTCCACCAAAACAAGTTCCTTCCCGAGGCTATTTTGCAGCTGCTCCGTGCGGAGCTTAGCACCGTCCATGACGATTGTGATTGGTTTAAAGAAATGCCAATAAACCACAGCATGTTTTTCTCCCATCCCGGAGTGCTGTGTCGACTAGCCAGACCCTCCTCCGCAGCACTGTGGAGGAAGGTCTGGTAAAGCGAGACTAACAGAACACTGAACACTTTACCGAGGTAATAAATCAAGTGAGAAGTAGGCTAATTTTATTATAGACTTCTATAGAAACAGACTTCTTTTTGGAGCCAGTAGAGTCGCCCCCCCTGCTGGAAATTAGACATAGTGCAGGTTTAAGATGCTTCAGTGTAGAGCTGGGCAATATATCGATATTATGTCGGTATCGTGATATGAGGCTAGATATCGTCTTAGATTTTGGATATCGTAATATCGTAAATGGCTTAAGTGTTCTTGGTTTTAAAGGCTACGTTACAGTAAAGTGATGTCATTTTCTGAACTTACCAGACTGTTCTAGCTGTTCTATTATTTGCCTTTACCCACTTAGTCATTAGATCCACATTACTGATGATTATTTATCAAAAATCTCACTGTGTAAATATGTTGTGAAAGCACCAGTTATAGTCAACGCTACAATATCGTTGCGGTATCGATATCGAGGTATTAGGTCAAAAATATCGAGGTATTTGATTTTCTCCATATTGCCCAGCCCTACTTCAGTGTTGCCTTCACGTTTCTGACCTGGAAGAGGTCCATTATTTCTACATTTTATAATAGAAACCCCAAAGAATACATCTTAGTAGTATCTGCTAACTGCACATCATCTATCATACCTGCAGGTGTTGTCTTCCCCTACTTCCCCCGCCTGGGTCGCTACAACCTCAACTTCTACGACGCTGAGCGGGCATGTCGGGACCAGGACGCCATCGTGGCCTCCTTTGACCAGCTGTACAACGCGTGGCGAGGAAAGCTGGACTGGTGCAATGCCGGCTGGCTTAGTGACGGCTCGGTCCAGTATCCCATCACCACCCCCAGAGAACCCTGCGGGGGCAAGAACACGGTGCCGGGCGTCCGAAACTACGGACTGAGAGACAAAGAGAAGAACCAATACGACGTGTTCTGCTTCACCTCACACTACAAAGGTAAAGTGTGTGTGTGTGTGTGTGTATGTGTGTGTGTGCATGCTTACCTCTATTTAACCATGTAACCAGGGGGCTTCTAAAGACAATAGTCCAATAAAACACAGCAGGCTGGTGAGTCAGATCTCTTTTACTGTTGGCTGAACAAAGAAAAGACAGTTTTCAACTCTTTTTTTTTTACCTTTAGTGAAAGTAACAATACCACAATTTAACAAAAAACATCTCTAAAAAGTTAAAGTCCTTCATTCAGAATTGTATTTGAGTAAAAGAGCAAAAATATTACAGGGGGCTGGCTAGCTACAGAAGCATACGGTTTAAATGTCATAGTGTGGAGCTGGGCTTCTAATTCACTAAGCCTCGCCTCCAAAGCAACAAATAAACTACATTTATTACATACAGCATTTCTGGAACAGCATCCCAACAAACATAAGAGAATGTCCAACTTACTGCACATTTAAAAAGCACTTTAAACAATTTCTTAAAAGTACCTAGTTATGTCATCATTTTGACTAATTTTATTGATGTAATGTAATCTGTCTGAATGCGTGTGATTGTGTTTTTTGTTTAATATTGTAAATATTTTTTTGTTTTGCATTATCTTGGATGTTGTTGTTTTCCTGCCTAGGAACTACAGGTGGCAATTAGCATTTATGCTATAATCTGGCTCATTTACGGTCTGTACAGAAATGTTAGATTGTTCATTAATGTGCACTGTCCCGAATAAATAAATAAATAAATAAAATAAAATACATGTGTCATTATCACTAAAGGATGCAGAGGAATAGCTAAACATTTGACACAGCGAGAAAGAGACAGCAGAAGAGGGAGAGAAACGGTTAAGCTAAGTAGCTATGGGTGCTTGCTGGTGTAGGTTTAAATGTAAAGCAGGTAATTAGCCACTATAATGAAGAAAAAAAAAACAAATTGACTGTGTTAAGCTATAGTTTACAGATATTCAGTCATCGCAATACATAAACAAATAAAATATAAAAATATATACAAATGATATAATATGAAAGTTAAAATAAAAGTAATAGTCTAAACAGAGGGAAATAAAAGATACAAAAGAGACTTTCAAAAATCGTTAATAAAATAGACATCAGGAGCACTTAGACATCAGATATTAAGATAGCTTTCTGATTGGATACCAACTTAAGAGACTCAAAGTACATACCATATAACATATCAAATCCAACAACCTGCTTTTCAATAAAGTCGTGAAATTACGTGACTTTATAACGTCCCCATGGCAACAGGGGAAAATGGCCACTCTTGTGGGAAGTAAACACATTTTTCAACTTTCTGCTAAGATATATTATGTGACTTTTTGCAACGAAAATGCGGGGATAATGAAATCACGCAAGGCCCGCATATTTTGCGCGGAAATGCAAAGCGGCGAAAGTGCGTCGTATTTGAAAAAATGCGCCCCCCGCATAAATATGCAGACTTTGGCTGATTATGCACTGAATTATGCGATCGCATAATCGCAATTTTCTGGAGGGACTGATTATCACACAAGTTAGTTTTGTTGTGGGACAAGTTGCAAAGTTCTCTTCAGCATTGCTTGGAAGTATTCGAGTAAAGTACAAATACTTTAAGTTTTTCGGTCGCTGTAATTTCGTAGGATATCATATGAATTGTTTTGCGATTTTAGAGCCTTTTTAGAATCGCCACCTGGTGCTTAAGTTTTTGTACGATATCCGAACCCGTTCACGAGAAGGCGTTGAATAGACACTGCAGAAGTTGTTTGTGAGCTTTCATTGTTACTGTTTTTTTTCATCTCGCTGTCTTTGTTTGTGTTTTCGTCCGCGCAGGTCGCTTCTACTACTTGATCCACCCGTCTAAGTTGACCTACGACGAGGCTGTTGGCGCGTGTCAGAAAGACGGCGCTCAGATCGCCAAGGTTGGCCAGATGTACGCCGCCTGGAAGCTGCTGGGCTACGACCGCTGCGACGCCGGCTGGTTGGCCGACGGCAGCGTGCGTTATCCCATCTCCCACCCCCGCCGGCGCTGCAGCCCCACGGAGGCCGCCGTGAGGTTCAGCGGCTTCCCCGATAAAAAGCACAAGCTGTACGGAGTGTACTGCTTCAAGGGCCACGACTGACACACACACACACACACACACACACACACACACACACACACACACACACACACACACACACACACACACACACACACACACACACACACACACACACACACACACACACACACACACACACACACACACACACACACAGGTTTGTGGCACTATCTTTGTGGGGACCAGTCATTGACATAATGCATTCCCTAGCCCCTTACCCTAACTTTAACCATCACAACTAAATGCCTAACCTTAACCCTTACCCTCACCTTAACCATAACCTAATTCTAACCCTAATCCTAAAACCAAGTCTTAACCCTCAAACAGCCCTTTAAACTTGTGGGGTCCAGCTGTCGGGACCCCACAAGTATACTGGACTCCCGGATTTTGGACCCCACAAATATAGTTAAACAAGCCCACACACACATACACACACAAAGACACACACACTCAAACTGTGATGCTTTATTTCATGGAAACCTTAAGACATTACTGTCGACATGTTGCTATGTAATCTGCGACCTGAAACTCTCTGAGGGATAGTTTACACATATTTAAGGTTCATATTATTTAATCAATGCCTTTGAAATGGGGGGGGGGGGTTGGAAGATATTACAGGCATGTCATAATATAAGAAGAAAACGACACGTCTGAACTGAGAACAGCTTCACAGCAAAACGGACGGATACTTTGGGCACTTATCTTGTTTTTTTCAAGACCTGGAAGAACAGCCACGAAAGAAACACAGCGGGAAGAAAAAAGCTCAGATCCTGTGATGCCTGACATCAGGACGAAATACAAGCCTCGCACAACTAAACCAATCTTTGCTGTCCATACTTAAAACAAGGTGCTACTACCGGTACTTTGTACGCCATCATACCGTTCAGTATTTTACGTTTTTATACAAATGTGTTGGACCAAACATCATCACCAAAAAGAAATAAGGAAAAGGAAAGAAATCCAACATTGTTTGTTTTTTCTAAGTATGTAGAATGTTATTATCTAGAAATGTACTTCTGTTTATGACTATTTTTTGATATACTGTAGAAATATTTACATTATTATTTTTTTGTCTTATTGGCCAAACTATCCAAGTCTCTTCGGTTTACATAAAGCTTTAACCAGGGACTGTAAAAATAATGGACATTTTGTGGACTGCCGCTTTGAAGCCTCGAGTTTGCCGTTGCCACTACCCGATGTGAGTTGCGCATGCTCAGATTTAAACAATTTACGGCATAACGGCAAGGGATCCGGCAAACGTTTTAACTATCTATGATTGTTTGATTGCTAACGTTAGCTCAAAACGCCATTGAAGTGTCAGCCTTTGTTGTGTTTGATCGCAAACTTATAGCCAGCAGTGAACGAACTTCGTTATGTGGGTCAATTTTTATTGTATCGACATTACAGAAGTCTCTCGTTAGCATCTTGTAGACCACTTCAGACATTACAGAAGTCTCTCGTTAGCATCTTGTAGACTACTTCAGACATTACAGAAGTCTCTCGTTAGCATCTTGTAGACCACTTCAGACATTACAGAAGCCTCTTGTTAGCATCTTGGAGACCACTTCAGACATTACAGAAGCCTCTCGTTAGCATCTTGGAGACCACTTCAGACATTACAGAAGTCTCTCGTTAGCATCTTGTAGACTACTTCAGACATTACAGAAGCCTCTCGTTAGCATCTTGTAGACTACTTCAGACATTACAGAAGTCTCTCGTTAGCATCTTGTAGACTACTTCAGACATTACAGAAGCCTCTCGTGAGCATCTTGGAGACCACTTCAGACATTACAGAAGTCTCTCGTTAGCATCTTGTAGACTACTTCAGACATTACAGAAGTCTCTCGTTAGCATCTTGTAGACCACTTCAGACATTACAGAAGCCTCTTAGTTAGACTTGGAGACTTCAGACATTACAGAAGTCTCTCGTTAGCATCTTGTAGACCACTTCAGACATTACAGAAGTCTCTCGTTAGCATCTTGTAGACTACTTCAGACATTACAGAAGTCTCTCGTTAGCATCTTGTAGACCACTTCAGACATTACAGAAGCCTCTTGTTAGCATCTTGGAGACCACTTCAGACATTACAGAAGCCTCTCGTTAGCATCTTGGAGACCACTTCAGACATTACAGAAGTCTCTCGTTAGCATCTTGTAGACTACTTCAGACATTACAGAAGCCTCTCGTGAGCATCTTGGAGACCACTTCAGACATTACAGAAGTCTCTCGTTAGCATCTTGTAGACTACTTCAGACATTACAGAAGTCTCTCGTTAGCATCTTGTAGACCACTTCAGACATTACAGAAGCCTCTCGTTAGCATCTTGGAGACCACTTCAGACATTACAGAAGTCTCTCGTTAGCATCTTGTAGACTACTTCAGACATTACAGAAGTCTCTCGTTAGCGGTTTCTTGGAGGCTACTTCAGCCTCTGATCTAGAACTGACATCAGGGATAATGCCGTGAAAATGTGATGCCTTAATAACGCTAAATAATAAATGACTACTATGTAATGTACCTATCTCGTTATTCTGTGGCTAACAGCAAAGGAGATCTGCGTGAAGTCGCAAAGTGACGCATGCGCAACTCACACCTGCACTCGATTCACATCGGGTAGTGACACCGTACGTAAAAAATGTTTAAAAAAGGGGGGAGCTGGGGTGGATGACACGGCTAGAGCCAGTGTTGTTTTTGGTTGCTATGGCGCGGCGCTAAGCTAAATGCTAAAGAGGGAAAGTTGACGATTATCAACCCTTCTGAAGAGAGTCATCCAGCGGAGATTTACCGGTGGGGTAAATGCAGACCTTTGGGTACTGGCGCAGTTCATCTGCATGTACGGCATAACAGAAAATCGGCAAACTTTCCCTTAAGTTACCAGCTAATGCTCGAGCAAGCTAAAAAGCTTGGTTGGCAGAACGCTCAACAAGACATTTTTAGGTGACCAAAATGTCCAAATGAACTTTGCTGAAGTGAAAACATGCAGTGAGAGGGTAAAAGTTTAAGCTGAAAACAAGTTTAAGGCTGCTTTAATGTCCCCAGTGTTAGCATGGTTAGCATCGCTAAGCCTCTGTCCAGACTGACAGGTCATAAAGCAACCCCTGCTTTATCGTCTGTTTTAAAAAAAAACGGGACCATCGTTTACTAAATGAACATCCTGCTGTACTGTAGACGACTTGAAACTAGCGATCGAGACCATGAACTCGTGTTTACCGAGGTAATAAATCAAGTGAGAAGCAGGCTCAATATCATTAGCATTGGCTTCACTTTCCAGACACGGAAGTTTCGTCCATTATTTTTACAGTTTATGAACGTAACATAACAGTGGAAAGAAAATACAAAACTCCACGACACACACACACACAAAAAAAAAATGAATTTTGCACTGAACATGTAGATGAATTTGCTTAAAAGAGAAGAGACGAAGCAAACGGTAGTCGAACCTTTGCAGCAATAGAAAATGCCTTGCATGAATAGAAACAGCACTGTCCTGCGTAGTCACTCTTTGTGGCTGTATCTGTCTGTTCGGCTTCATCTTAGACTTCAGAGCATGACTCCGCTTCTACAAGCAAAAAGCAGCAGTCAGTGTACATCTGCGCATATTATCTATCTATCTATCTAGCGCCTTGATAAACTGATATTTTTGATACAAAAACTGTAGTTTCTTATAGTGAACGAGTAGAGGCCGAGGCTAGCGTTGTTTGTGACCTCAGCCCTCCGTACGTAAAGGCCCTGATGCACCAATGCGGTCTCACAGCAGTTCGTGAAATGGTCACGTTATTTTTAATCTATTGGTTCGTGTACACGGACACGTTCATCTTGTTTTGTTTTTTCCGTGGTGCTCAACACGTAATGGGAAGCATCTATACGGAGGTTGGGTTTAGGAAATGAACAACGGGGGAAATTAATCGTCACAAGCCGGGACACGATCCACGGTCTCCGGGGTGAAAGTCCTGTGTTGTTTGACCCATCCACCACCCCAACAGGGTTCATACGCATTTTAACCAATACTTTTCGGCAAATTTCCATGACTATGTGTTCCTGAAAATGTCAGTCGACATTATACAATAAGAATACAAATCTGTGTTAAAGTTGACCCTCAGAGGTTTAACTATAAAATGAATGATAATGTCTATGGTTCATAGTGGTGTTCTTAATATCGCTCCCCGAATACAACGCTGAGGTTAAGAAAATGTGAAAACACATTTATCATTCACATATTATTATGCTGTGTTAAAAAAAATTCCATAACTTTTCCAAAACTTTCTGGGTGTTTTTATGTTTCCAAAACCTTTCCAGGCCTGGAATTTGCATTTTTCAAATTCCATAACTTTTCCAGTTTTTTTTCAAAACGTATGAACCCTGCCCAACCAACCTCCCTGCACGGATTTTCATACTACTCACTACCGTAGTCGTGCTGTGATCACGAAATATGCTTCCCCATTGACATACGTTAGATTAAAATTCGTGCTCACCGCCACGAAAAAACCCCGACATAAACGTGTCCGCGTACACGAATCAAAAGATTAAATAACGTGACACAATTTCAGGAACTGCCGTGAGACTTGGTCGGACACACCAAGCAGACGGCAAAGACCTAGTGTCAACAAAGCCCCACGTCGCCTGCATCTCGGCCAAAAAGCTGCACCGACTACAGCGGACGGCCAACTAGCACGTATGCCTGCACGAAAGGAAACAGCTCTCCCTGCCAGCAGGCGACGGTAATCTATTCGTCAATCAAAAAGGGAAACCGGAGATACAAACGGCTGCTATGATACGAACAAACTAAACAGCGTTCTAGCAGCACAGAGCCTACGGTCCCTCGGATTCAATCTCCACCGGAAGACATCGGACACCGGGAGATGGCTGACCAGACTGTTCATCTCCCGGGGCTGTCATCCGTTCGCTCCAGCTGGTGGAAGAAGTATTCAGATCCTTTACTTCAGTAAAAGTACTAATACCACACTGTATTGTCCTGCATTGAAAATGTTACTTAAGTAAAAGTAAAGAAAAATCCTCCCATTTTAGAAACATTTGTGTGTTTAATGGTCTCATCATCTCAGCTGGACTTGTCGGCCGTTATATTGTCGGCTACTTTCATTTATAATTAAACATCAGATTTTATAAACTACATGTGTTCTGTGTGCAGGAATCTTAATGTGTAAAGTAACTAGTAACTAAAACTGTAACAGATGAATGTAGCGGAGTAACTAAAGTAACTAGTAACTAAAGCTGGAACAGATGAATGTAGTGGAGTAAAAAGTACAATATTTCTCTCTGAAATGTAGCGGAGTGGAAGTAGAAAGTGGCATGAAAAGAAAAGTCTCAAGTAAAGTACAAGTACCTCAACATTTGGACTGAAGTACAGTATACTGGAGTAAATGTACTTAGTTACATTCCACCGCTGGTTCTCTCGGCAAAGAAGTCTTCCTGCGGTGGAGAGCGGAGCGGAGGTACCGACCGGGCCGCCGCGGGAAACACTTAATAACCGAATCACGGAGTAACGTACGGAGTAGGGTTGCACAATTAATTGCAATATACAAAAATCCCACTTTAATCATTTATATTTTAATATTTCTCAATGAAAATTGGTCAGTGTCTCTCAGCGCCAGATACCTACTCAAAAATCACCCTTCAATCACCCCCACCCACCATCTTTTCCTAAACCTTGTGCCGCATGTCAGTTAAACGTACGTCCTGATCCAGAGGGCCAAAAGTGACGCCAAGAGTCCCGACCAAGCTCGTTTAGATATGAGGCTAAAAGGAGACTCTTAGCGTCAATAACAAACGCCAAAAGCACATAATCGAGCGTCCGAATTTGACGCGATGGGGGTGAGAATGTGTTGATTTTCCTCATATCGTGCAGCCCTAGTACGGAGTGCTGAGCCCGGCTCTGAGTGAGCATGGTCCTCTTGGCAGCCGCTGGCTCCCTGATTGCTATCTAAGCTCTGCAGAGACTATGAACCGGCCGACCCAGCGGGCCGGCCGCCAACCTGCGCCAGCCTGCTGAATGAGACAGAAATACAATACATCCAAAATACCAATAATTCCTGCAGGAAAGGCACTAAGAGCTTCTTCCATGTAAGGGCATCAGAGAGTAAACGGTGCACATTGATCAAGAGTAAGCTCACTGTAAGCAGTCCCAGCTGGCCCGCATGCTGGTTTAGGTCATCTACTTGGGCTTGGTGCAATGTTTGCTTTACTTGGCTCTGTCTTTGACAAGCTGAACAATGAGCAACACTTATCACTCAAGAACTTCTGGACAGGCTCATCAAACTGGCTCTCTGTAATGATTAGACACTGTGGGAAATGAAAAGGTGATTTTACAGAACAACACTTACCGAAGAGTCTTCTGTAGGATTGCAAAACTAAAAGATTTGTTCCTTATAACTTGTGTTATTTTCAGTTATTGTAAACAGTTTCCAAACCATGTTAAGTGTCTGTTTGTTAAAGGGATAGTTTGACATTTTGGGGAGTGCAACCTTCGAGGAAAGACGAGGAAATCGCAGCTCGTAACTCCCCGTAGGTCATCCCTTACGTCTCATATGTTCTCTTGATCACCCGCGGCGCTACCATTGGGCCCGGGTGGGCCTGGGCCGACCCATTTTGACCCAGGCCTATAGTGAGTAGTGAGTGATTTTCATTCTAGCAGTTCATCCAATAAGCAGCCCGAGGGAAGCTTTGAGTGAAAGCTTCTCAGCCAATCAGCGGCTTATACCCCACGTCTGGCCTCTTAAGCCCCGCCCACAGGCTGCATCATCACCAGCAAGTGATCCAATGAAATGAATGACGTTGCGCGCAAGCTTTTCAAGCCAGCTCAAAAAAAAAAAAAAAAAAAAAAAAAAGACACAGACGGTAGCTATTAGCTAATATGAAACGCAAAGCAGCTCGTTTTCATTTAAATTCAGCAAGAAACGCTCCGAGGAGCTGGAGGAGGACATTTTAAGTAACGCGGTTACAAGTGACGAGTTACCATCTTGCTCGGCCGCCCTCTCCCCATCAAGTCCTCCCGTAGCCACCCCCCCCTCACACCAGCAAGGCAAGTAGGGTAACAGTTAGGCTAATGTTAACGTTAGTGTCTGGCTGTCTGTATGCAGGGGGAACCTGGGGTTTTTTTGGCTTATTTTAACTGGCCCATCCAGTTTTCTGGAGGCCCACCTACAATCAATATCCTGGCGCCGCTAGTGCTCTTGATATAAACTAACTTTGTAAGAGATTGGTAAGGGCTATCTTCACAAGTCAGATTGCAAAAATCAAAGAGAAATAAAAGTTTCAAATGCAGTTTGAATGGTAAAAATCCGTTTAGCCGTTGGGGAGATATCATTGTCAAGAAGGTCAAGAAAACCGTCCCTTTGAAAGGTCTTCTTAAACATATTAAGAGGATATTGAGCTGGGGAACGTGTTGTTTTAACATTTCTGTTTGGGTACAGATTAAAGAAACGAGATACACAAAGTCTTAATTACTAAAGAATTGCTGCAGCGTGAAACCAGCTAGTTTAGCTTAGCTTACAAACTGGAAACAGGGGGAAACAGCTAGCTTAGCTCTTTTCAACGCTAACAAAATCCCAAAAAGTTTTAAAGCTCACTAACTGACGTTACTGTCAAGATATACATGATAAAAAGTGAGCTTTAGAGGTGCTGGTAGGTGTATTTTTTTAAACTTTGGGCTAGCTGTTTTTTACCTTGCACGGCAGCTCAATTCTCGCGATATGAATGATCTTGAAAATCCATCTTCGATTAAATGCGCTTGTGTCCGAACAGCTGCGGACTGAACCAATCAACCAATCAGCATTCCCCCTGCTTCCAATCTTTAAGCTAAGCTAAGCTCCTGCTGGCTCAAGTTCACTTTTAGCACACGGATATGAGAGCGTATTTTACTAAAATGTCAAACTATTCCTTAAAAGGATTTAAAGGAAGCCCCAAATGTTGTTGCCTTTTCTTTTGTGTATAATCTGACCAACTTTTAGGAGCTGCAGCATTACTAGGAAACCTTAGGGACTCAAAGATGAAATGACAATAAAACATAGTACATAAACCCTGACTCCTCCTTGCCTCCCTTCTCTTTCCACAGGGCTCGTTGAGTTTGCCTATTATCCCAAATACATCATGACAACGTATGAGCAATCACACTGCAGTTTAGCGAAAATAAAAAGTCAGCAGGGTCCACGTTGGCTGGAGCCAGGGTGTAATTGACTTTGGAGAGTGCCAGGTATAGTTCCTGGGTAATGCAGTAATGTTTCCAAAGGGAGGGGCGCTGCTTACACTCACAACATGTTTCCCTCACAGAAACACCGAGGCCATTCATGATGCTGCTTTAAGTTGGGTTCTTAATGGAAATACAGCGTGTTTTGCTAAAAAGCACAGGACTGTTTTAGGACCCGAGTGACGGCATGTTGCTGACGGGTTGGTTTTTATGGTTTATAAATATTCAAACGCTGGTTCCTAACGGCGCCTTCCCACAGCTGCGTAATACGCAATACGCCCCCACATAGACCTGCCAACATTTGGTTTTCAAAATCCGGGAGATTTGTGCGGGGGCATGGCGGTGCGACTTGCAGAGATGCAAGTGGTGATGCAAGCTTGACAGCAGGAGCCGTTTAGCTGGTAGTTGGGGCACCGGATGTGCACCAAAAGCCGACGAAACAATCGTACCGAGAACTCCTGAGAATGCGATCCTGCATCAAGAGTTCATTTGGTGGTCTCGGTATGCTTGTTTGGTCCGCTTTTGGTGCACAGCTGAGAGCGATTGCTGCATTCACACCTGCCTAAACGAACCGCACCACGGTGGAAAACCAACTTTAGTACGATTCAACCGAACTATGAGGCAGGTGTGAAAGCCCCCAAATGCCTACCGTACGCTAGAAGATTTTAAACAGACTTTGAAAAGACTAAAGTCTGACACCATCTCACATCTAAAGCCAATCACCTCACATCTAACGTTAAAGACATAGTCATTATATGTAAAGGCTGGGGATTTTGCAGGATCACAAATCACAAGACCACAACTGGATTGGTTTTAAAAAAAATTTAACCAAGTTAGCTCGCTACCACTAGCGTTAGCTGGTAATTTATGGCAAAGTTTGCAGATTTTCTGTCCTGCCGTACATGCAAATGAATGTCTGCAGTAAGCGGAGGTCTGTGTTTATCTGCTGGTAAAACTCACGTTGGATGACGCGCTTCAAAAGGGTGGAAAATCTGAAACTTTTTCTCTTTAGCGTTTAGCGCCGCGCCATAGCAACCATAAAAAACACAGCTATAGCCTTTTGCTGCTTCCTTTCATTTGGTGCTGGAGGGAGAGCACCCATTGGTTGTTGACAAAGTTCACTTCACTACCAAGACTTAAAGCTACAGTGCGCAGTTTCTGTCGCCCCCATGAGGAATTCTAAGTAATGACAACAACACTGTCGGCGTGGCCATTATTTTCACTCGAGTTTCTGCGAAAGTCACCGGACGCCACAATCTTCTTAACATAGAAGAGAAAGGGAAATCCAGAGAGAGTTGCGTGGAGCTGATAGTCTTAATTAGCTTTGTAGCAACTCATTTGGCAACGGCTTGAATGTAACAGACGTTTATTTATAAAAAAAATGTACGCACTAAAGCTTTAAAACTCAGTATAATATCAAACACGTTTGATTTTGTCGGAACGTCAAGACTGGGACTGAGTTTTATGACCTTACAACAAACGATGGAGAGGACGGGAGCGCCCAGACTCTAGCGAGACTCTTAGGACTTCATTCTGATATTAGAAAATAGTCTGCAACAGTGGAATCCTTTGAAAATTAAGTCGGCATAAGATGTTGTTGGTTGGGTCTTTTTAAAAATATGGACTTATTTCAGTGGTATAAAATAAAACTACACAAACAGGTTGAGTTATGATAGTTCCTATTATTGCACACAGAGCTGACAAATGACATTGAAACCAGGATGATGGACATTTTTCTTTTTACAGTAACTCAAAACAGAGAAAGAAACGATGATTACATAAAAACAAGAACTTGTGCCACAGATACAGTGAACCCGAACATTTAAAAAAATGCATATACACACTGACAAACAATATGTAAAAAAAAGGAAAATGTAGGAAGAACATGAAAAGGAGAAAGTAAAATGCACAAAGTATCTCGTAAAAAAAATCTTGTTGTCTATGCACATTTTTCACATTCCTTTATTCGTTGGATTAAAAACACAGATTCCAGATCTGTAGCAAAAAGCAACATCTATAGTTTCTTTAGCTCCCAACCTGACTCAATGTTGCAGAACATGTTTAAAACAATCAGAGTGTTTTGGTGATGAATTCATTGGGTGGAATTTGAGTCACAGCACAACAAAAAGCATCTCTACAAATGCATCATACTCTCATGAACAGGTTCGTATGATATTGCACGAAAACGTAAGCACACAAATTCGTATGATATTCTACGAAATTAGGCGACCGTCGGCTGGTCACGTTGCGCCGACTTAAGCGACAGTTGCTATTTGAGTTTAGGGGGAAAAAAGTGATTTTGAGCTAACTCCAGAGCACTGCGAGCCGATGGTTAAGTTAAGTAACAGCTTGAAAAAACTTTTTGGCACACCTCTTTGGTCGGGCAGGTGCGTAGGATATGATCAAAGGTAACAGATCAAAAATTGTTGAGAGAAAATCCCGCACACTGACCATTACGCAAGCAATAATTTATTTAAAATACAACGTTACGGTCCCAGACCTTCATCGGGTAATATCATTTACCTGATGAAGGTCTGGGACCGAAACGTTGTATTTTTCTAAATAAATTATTGCTTGCGTAATGGTCAGCGTGCGGGATTTTAAGTTAAGTAACAGCAAAGTTTGGCCGACAAAATGTGAGCGTAATGCGGCGACAAGAGGTGATTGTTCAACGTATTCTCATGAACGGTTCGTATGATTTCGTACGAAAACTTATGCACAGCAATTCGTATGATGTCCTACGAAATTAGGCGACTGCCGGCCAGTCACGAGACAGCTAAATTTAGCCGAAAAAAGGCGACTGTAAGCCGGGTACAGAGCACCGTGAAGTGACGGTTGTTTCAGCGGACATTACGGTTAAGTTTAGCCGACAAAAAGTGAGCGACAAACGGCGACGACAGTTAAGTTTAGGCACCAAAACGACTAGTTAAGATTAGTAAAAGAGATCGTGGTTTGGATCAAAACACTTCCGAGAAAAGTCTTGTGTCTGACAGTAATAATTAACGTGGAATACATACCAATTACAGTGCTTTTCATGCCTATATATACGAATGGTTGCATGAGAACAGCCTGACAAATGCTTCTGTATGTGCAGCGTGTACTACGTGATCAGATCTGTAAACAGCATCATTAACAGAATCGCTTCAGTTCCCATGACCTTTATTAAACATCACAGTCCATTCATAGTTTTAAAGTATACAATAAGTTAAATTCATATGGCTTCATGTAGTATCTATATTATTTATCCTATGATTAATAGCACACATTCATAATAACCCAACCCTGTCTCCTACAAAATGACGCTCCCATACAATGAAACTGCGTTCTCAATTACGTTTTGAAGTAAACATATTTTCCAGCACCTGGCGCACGGAAACGGTCGCTGTTTTAAACACGGGTTAACTTGGTGAAATGACACAAAACTACTTGGTTAAGTACTGTCAAGATGACAGTTTGGGTTAAAACAACAAGTTTGTTATTTAATTTAACTCACTTTCGTAAGTTACGCTAAAGGGATGCATTTCCGACTTTGTACCCTAAAAATGTTGGTGAAATGTTGGCTCCTAGGACTGTTGCTCGAACTACAGATTGTACTTCCGCATATGGACACAAAGAGTTTAGAAGCGGATCGAGAGAGATACTCAGACCGAACTTAGATTAAAGGGGCGCTATATGCAGTTTTGGCCATTTCTTCGCTGTCTGCGCTTTTTGCTCGCAGGTTTCTCTATGGAGCTCCCCCTACAGCTTCGGAATAGATATTTGGCAGCTCCTATGTTTACTGGTGTCTGACTCCTCTCTCGGTCAGTCTGCCGTCTCCTCTTTCTCTGTTCCTCCGACAATGCTTTCCGAGCTCTCTGCTTCTTTTTAGCCGGATCAGCCATGACGATAGTGTGAAAAACTCCCATTTCTACCTTGTTCTTATAGCCAGCCGGTTCCTGTATCCATGCAGTGCCGTGAAGCAATCCGTTACATCGCGAGACCCGATATCACGCCATACTTCCTGACGCTGAGTCCAGCGCGAGGGTGGTTTTTCCGCTCACAGGCACTAGGGGGGGGGAAGCGAAACGACCACCATTCAACTCTAAACAAGTCATATAACCATTCCAATGACTCCGAAGCTGTCCAATTAAGGTAAATTAAGCTTAAAAAAACTGCATAGTTCCCCTCTAAACTGTAAAACTAGACCGTGTTGAACATGTTAATTTATTGGCAACTTATCGCCTAAAATGTTTTCAGAAACACATTTTACTGCACTGGTTCGCTGAAATCCGCTGAAATCTGTTGAATTTTGCTGAAATGTTTTGAGAAACATGGCAAAAACGTAGGCTGAAAAAACTCAGATGAAAGGTTAAACTCAACAGTGTTGATCAAGTAGAAACATAGAACATATTTTACAGCAGTTTCGCTGAAATGTTTTGAGAAACATGTCAAAACGGAGGCACATAGCGCTCTAGGATACTGTGGCAGTAGCTGTTGTTATAGCAACAAAAGACGCTCTTGGGCAGCTTTTTGGAATTAAAACATTTTTACTACAAAAGCGCCCTAGTCAACTTTTCCTTGTCAAAAAACGACCCCAAGTGTGAACATAGCATGCAATTGGAAATTAGCAAAATGCTGTGATGCTGTCCATTGGAGACAGACCTAGGGAAAGGGAAATTTGGAGCTGGAAGATGGATGGATGGATGTCTATGTCGTAGCATCTGTCCCAATCCAAATAAACATGAAATCCAAAAAATAGTTTGTAACCAGCCGGCCACCATATTGATTCTTTGACGTGCGGGAGCGTTTATTGATCCGGTGCGGCGCGGTGCATTCTGGTAGTTTGTACGTTTTCTACTTTTTGAGCAAGAGGGAATATCACAGCTTATTTTCTCTGTTTTCTCTGAACTTGTAGCACCAATTTCAAAAATGTTTTCGCCATCCTACTGCAGAAACAGCCCAGTTATACACTTCTTTAAGTATGTTACGTACGTGACGTACGAATCTCCTCTCCATCTCCGCGTGCCACTCTTTAAATCTCCCTTCTCACTTTTATATAAAAAAAAAGAAAATAATAATTTCTCAGCTAAAATATAGTTTGTACAAAATCTACACGGGAAATGAGCCAGTTAAAAATGCTTAATAATAAGCAGCAACAAACCGAAACAGGAAAAACTGGAAAATGTTCAATAATAATAATTTAAAGTGATGATTTCATGCTCTTTAAAGTCTAACAATATCACGATCTAAATCCTGAAAACTACTGGGCTAGCTCTTATAAAAATAAACCACTAATATTTCAGGGAACGTTGTGATTCGGTGCAGAGACGGAGTGAACAGTGAAGCCGTTAGGGCGGCAGTCGTTCTGTTTGGAGCGTCGTGACTTGATAAATAAATCAGGTTGCTAACTTTAAGCCCGGTCTGAACCGGCCCGTCTCAGCTCGACTCAAACCAGCTGATGATACACTCTAAGAAATAAATACGTAAAATAACAGAAAAGGTTGTGGCAGCTCATTTCTCGGACGTTGTCCCGTAATTAAAAACAGGAATGTTGTGTGTAGTTGCATTAAAAATAAAGAATGTTTTATGTTCTCGGTAACGCTTTACTTGGAGGCATCGACATAAGAGTGTCATGACAGTGTCATTAACACATAACACTGTAATGACACATAAACTCTAACCCTAACCATTGACTTGTCATGACAAAAACCGAATGGCACTTACTAAAAGAAACGTAATTTCATGAACTTTTGTGACTTGTTTATACCGTGTATGACACATTCATGACAGTGTCATGTCACTCTTACGTAGATACCTACTAGGAAAGTGTAAGCAAATTCTCTCATACAAAGCTGCTCAGTTAATAAGCTTCTGAAATTAAAGCGCCCATATTATGCTCATTTTCAGGTTCATAATTGTATTTAGAGGTTGTACCAGAATAGCCTTACATGGTATAATTTTCAAAAAACACCATATTTTTGTTGTACTGCACATTGCTGCAGCTCGTCTTTTCACCCTGTATGTTGAGCTCTCTGTTTTAGCTACAGAGTGAGACCTCTCAACTTCTGTAACATCTTTGTTGTCAGTCGCACATGCCCAGTAGCTAGGTAAGGACTACATGAGCTAGCTAGCTGTTTCTCTAGCTGGGAGACTTCTTCTAAACGAGGGCACACTTCACACTTAGCGTGGAATACCTGCAGAACAGGGACATGGAAGTAGTTCTATACAACTTATTTTGTAGATTAGGGTGTGTCGTAGCAGTGTTTTGCCATTTTGAACGAGCTAGCATGCTAACGGTTATCCCCCTAGGCCCCTCGTTTCGGCTAGTAACGTAGAAAGCCGTGCAGATTTTGACCAGCTCACCCAGAGACTGAAGACAGGACACGTTCAGAAACCGGATCTCACTCAGAACACCATGGATGGATTTTTTTCAAAGTTTGTATGCGTGTGGAAGCACCAGAGACACAAAATAACAACCCAAATCCCAGAAAAAGTGATTTTTTTTCATAATATGGGCACTTTAAATCTGTTCTTTAATTAATTTAAAGCTTTTTTGAACACTTTTTTGGGCGCTTTTGACTCTCGCTAATCCAAGTACTGGTTAATAATTTACGATAATGGCGTTGCGTTGTGTACAGCTACGTTATCAAGTTCTACGGACAATTTCTGTTAAAATGCACAGACATACAGTACAGGCCAAAAGTTTGGACACACCTTCTCATTCAATGCGTTTCCTTTTTATTTTCATGACTATTTACATTGTAGATTCTCACTGAAGGCATCAAAACTATGAATGAACACATATGGAATTATGTACTTAACAAAAAAGTGTGAAATAACTGAAAACATGTCTTATATTTTAGATTCTTCAAAGTAGCCACCCTTTGCTTTTGTTGATAACTCTGCAAACCCTTGGTGTTCTCTCAATGAGCTTCATGAGGTAGTCACCTGAAATGGTTTTACCTTCACAGGTGTGCCTTGTCAGGGTTAATTAGTGGAATTATTTCCCTTATTAATAAAAAAGCAAACGGTGGCTACTTTGAAGAATCTAAAATATAAGACATGTTTTCAGTTATTTCACACTTTTTTGTTAAGTACATAATTCCATATGTGTTCATTCATAGTTTTGATGCCTTCAGTGAGAATCTACAATGTAAATAGTCATGAAAATAAAAAGGAAACACATTGAATGAGAAGGTGTGTCCAAACTTTTGGCCTGTACTGTACATCTGTTAATACACAGATATTTCTTAGAGTGTAGTGTTTTAGGGGACAAAAATCTTTCGTAAACTTGATATAAACCAGGCTGCGAACTTTACAAATGAATCAAACTTCTCACTAGTGTTACAGTTCAGATCCTGGAGTGTTTTTTTTTGGGGACAATGTACTAGTGAAACACGCCCCTCGTCCTTTAGAGAGACATTGATAGACAGTTTGGTCCTTCTCCCTGTCTACCGATGCCTCTGGACCGGCATCGACCGGCCCGCTGTGTTTGACTGCCACTGCTAAGCTAATCCCCCCCCACCCCCCGAAACCTCTAAATCAGTGTCTCTTCTGATCCCCGCTGTGTGTTTGCGGCTGTTGCCTCTTCTCCCTCTGGAAAGGGCTCCAGAAGCGTTGAAAGAAGTTGTAACTCTGCTGCTGCTGCTCTTGGTTTGGATTGGGTTTCTGGTGACTCGCGGTGTGATGGATGTGATTGCTATGGTGCCGGTTTGGTTGCTCGTTGTTCTGCTTGTTGCGGCGCCGGAGAGTGAGCGACTTGTGGTAGGTCGCGGCTGAGAATGCAGATGGGCAAAGAAATAGCGTTAAAATTGAAAACATTTCTAAAAAAGGGTCCTTGCACACAGAGTCTTTTTTTAAAGGTCTCATGGCATGAAAATGTCACTTTATGAGGGTTTTTAACATTAATATGAGTTCCCCCAGCCTGCTTATGGCCCCCCAGTGGCTAGAAATGGTGATAGGTGTAAACCGAGCCCTGGGTATCCTGCTCTGCCTTTGAGAAAATGAAAACTCAGATGGACCAATCAGGAATCTTCTCCTTATGAGGTCATAAGGAGCAAGGTTACCTCCCCTCTATCTGCTTTGCCCACCCAGAGAATTTGGCCCCCCCATGAGAGAGAGAGACATCATGGCTTTCAAAGGAGCAAATTGGCAGTTGGTCAAGGCCAAGGCTAAGGTCTATATAAAAGAGACTTCAGATACAGTATTAGGGACCACTAAGGCCTATATAAAAGAGACTTCAGATACAGTATTAGGGACCACTAAGGTCTATATAAAAGAGACTTCAGATACAGTATTAGGGACCACTAAGGCCTATATAAAAGAGACTTCAGATACAGTATTAGGGACCACTAAGGCCTATATAAAAGAGACTTCAGATACAGTATTAGGGACCACTAAGGCCTATATAAAAGAGACTTCAGATACAGTATTAGGGGACCACTAAGGTCTATATAAAAGAGACTTCAGATACAGTATTAGGGGACCACTAAGGTCTATATAAAAGAGACTTCAGATACAGTATTAGGGACCACTAAGGTCTATATAAAAGAGACTTCAGATACAGTATTAGGGGACCACTAAGGTCTATATAAAAAGAGACTTCAGATACAGTATTAGGGGACCACTAAGGTCTATATAAAAGAGACTTCAGATACAGTATTAGGGGACCACTAAGGCCTATATAAAAGAGACTTCAGATACAGTATTAGGGGACCACTAAGGTCTATATAAAAGAGACTTCAGATACAGTATTAGGGACCACTAAGGCCTATATAAAAGAGACTTCAGATACAGTATTAGGGACCACTAAGGCCTATATAAAAGAGACTTCAGATACAGTATTAGGGACCACTAAGGCCTATATAAAAGAGACTTCAGATACAGTATTAGGGACCACTAAGGCCTATATAAAAGAGACTTCAGATACAGTATTAGGGGACCACTAAGGTCTATATAAAAGAGACTTCAGATACAGTATTAGGGGACCACTAAGGTCTATATAAAAGAGACTTCAGATACAGTATTAGGGACCACTAAGGTCTATATAAAAGAGACTTCAGATACAGTATTAGGGGACCACTAAGGTCTATATAAAAAGAGACTTCAGATACAGTATTAGGGGACCACTAAGGTCTATATAAAAGAGACTTCAGATACAGTATTAGGGGACCACTAAGGTCTATATAAAAAGAGACTTCAGATACAGTATTAGGGGACCACTAAGGCCTATATAAAAGAGACTTCAGATACAGTATTAGGGGACCACAATGTCTATATAAAAGAGACTTCAGATACAGTATTAGGGGACCACTAAGGTCTATATAAAAGAGACTTCAGATACAGTATTAGGGGACCACAAGGTCTATATAAAAGCATCCAAAGAGCACCATGTCATGGGACCTTTAAATTATTTCGCAAGAGAATGCAAAATGGAGGCAGTGAAGATGATTTTGTTCTCCTCTCTCTTCTTAAAAAAGAGAAAAGGAAACAGGAAATGTTGGGTCCATCCAATCCTGATATTGTTCAGAGAGCAAGGAGATTTCCATCTCCTTATCAAGGAGCTGCGGTATTATCGGTTGCAAAACAGTCTTGCTCCCACCGCGTCAAAAAGTGACGCAAAGGGTCTATTATGACCTCTCTGAAGTAAATTAAAGGGTAACAATCGGTTTTTTCAACCTATGTTCCTATGTTTTTGTGTCTAAGTGACTCTCGGGAACAACAATCTTTGACATTGGTCCAGTATTAAGTGAGATTGCTGCAGAAACAAGCTACAATGTAAGTTAATAAGGCAACTGTCCAGCTTGTATTTACCTTCACAAAAGGGCTTGTTTTGCCACGGACAGGCTCAGATTTATATTCTAAGTCAATGATAATCGTGTTTAATAGTCGTGATTTCAATATTGACCGAAAATAATCGTGATTAAGATTTTTCCCAGAATGGAGAAGCCCCCTAATGTGTACATTTGTACAGACTCTGTGTGCAAGGAGCTTAAATGGTGTACAGCGTTGTGATTGTGAATCAAATCAGTTCCTCAAACACTCACGGCTTGTGCAGGTGACTTTGGGCGTGTCCCATTGGCTGTTGGCCTGGCAGCGTATCGTGGGGGCGTGTCTCTGGATGAAGCCCTGTTTGCAGTGATAGCGGAGCAGGGTATTGATCTCGTAGCGAGGCTTCACGGCCCCGAACATGCGAGCATCCTTCACCACAGGGGGCTGCCCACATGAGACTGATGGTAGAGAACAGAAAGGGTTCACTGGGTGATGCTTACACGTACATTCGTTGATTTAAATGGCCACCTGGAGGCAGCCAAACAAGCTGTAAACACAACATTAGCCTCACATCGCCAGACCCTCCTCCACAGCGCTGCGGAGGAAGGTCTGGCGAGTCCACACAGCATTCCTGGATGGGAGGCAAAACATGCTCTGGTTTATTGGCATTTCTTTAAACCAATCACAAACGTCTTGGGCAGCGCTTAGTGTGTAGCCATGTGTGTGAATCCATGTGTGTGTGTTCATCTGTGTTTCCAAGTGTGTTTCCATGTGTGTGTCCATGCTTGTTTTCATGTGAGCGTATCCATGTGTGTAGCCATGTCTGTGTGTCCATGTGGGTGTCCATGTGTTTCCAAGTGTTTCCATGTGTGTGCATGTGTGTGTCAATGTGTTTCCAAGTGTGTTTCCATGTGTGTGCATGTGTTTCCATGTGTGTGTCCGTGTGTTTGTTCATGTGTGTGTCCATGTGTGTGTTTGTGTGTGTGTGAGTGTCCATGTGTTCCCAAGTGTGTTTCCATGTGTGTGTCCGTGTGTTTCCAAGTGTGTTTCCATGTGTGTGTCAATGGTTTTCCATGTGTGTGTCCGTGTGTTTGTTCATGTGTGTGTCCATGTGTGTGTCCGTGTGTTTGTTCATGTGTGTTTCCATATGTGTGTTTGTGTGTGTGTGTGAGTGTCCATGTGTGTGTCAATGTGTTTCCAAGTGTGTGTCTATGTGTGTATCCATACGTGTGTCCATACGTGTGTCCATGTGTGGGTGTCCATTCATGTGTGTTTCCATGTGTGTGTTTCCATGTGTGTATTTCTCTGTTTGTCCATGTGTGTGTCAATGTCTTTCCAAGTGTGTGTCTATGTGTTTCCATGTGTGTGTCAATGTGTTTCCATGTGTGTGTGTCCGTGTGTTTGTCCATGTGTGTGTCAATGTCTTTCCAAGTGTGTGTCAATGTGTTTGTCCATGTGTGTGTCAATGTCTTTCCAAGTGTGTGTCAATGTGTTTGTCCATGTGTGTGTCAATGTCTTTCCAAGTGTGTGTCTATGTGTTTGTCCATGTGTGTGTCAATGTCTTTCCAAGTGTGTGTCTATGTGTTTGTCCATGTGTGTGTCAATGTCTTTCCAAGTGTGTGTCAATGTGTTTGTCCATGTGTGTGTCCGTGTGTTTGTTCACGTGTGTGTCCATGTGTGTGTTCGTGTGTGTGTGTGTGTGTGTCCATGTGTGTGTCAATGTGTTTCCAAGTGTGTGTCTATGTGTGTATTTCTCTGTGTTTGTCCATGTGTGTGTCAATGTCTTTCCAAGTGTGTGTCTATGTGTTTGTCCATGTGTGTGTCAATGTCTTTCCAAGTGTGTGTCTATGTGTTTGTCCATGTGTGTGTCAATGTCTTTCCAAGTGTGTGTCTGTGTTTGTCCATGTGTGTGTCAATGTCTTTCCAAGTGTGTGTCAATGTGTTTGTCCATGTGTGTGTCCGTGTGTTTGTTCACGTGTGTGTCCATGTGTGTGTTTGTGTGTGTGTGTGAGTGTCCATGTGTGTGTCAATGTGTTTCCAAGTGTGTGTCTATGTGTGTATTTCTCTGTGTTTGTCCATGTGTGTGTCAATGTCTTTCCAAGTGTGTGTCTATGTGTTTGTCCATGTGTGTGTCCGTGTGTTTGTTCATGTGTGTGTCCATGTGTGTGTTTGTGTGTGTGTGTGTGAGTGTCCATGTGTGTGTCAATGTGTTTCCAAGTGTGTGTCTATGTGTGTATCCATACATGTGTCCATACGTGTGTCCATGTGTGGGTGTCCATGTGTGTGTGTGTTCATGTGTGTTTCCATGTGTGTATTTCTCTGTGTTTGTCCATGTGTGTGTCAATGTCTTTCCAAGTGTGTGTCTATGTGTTTGTCCAAGTGTGTGTCCGTGTGTTTGTTCACGTGTGCGTCCATGTGTGTGTTTGTGTTTGTGAGTGTCCATGTGTGTGTCAATGTGTTTCCAAGTGTGTGTCTATGTGTGTATCCATACGTGTGTCCATACGTGTGTCCATGTGTGGGTGTCCATGTGTGTGTGTGTTCATGTGTGTTTCCATGTGTGTGTTTCCATGTGTGTATTTCTCTGTGTTTGTCCATGTGGGTGTCAATGTCTTTCCAAGTGTGTGTCTATGTTTGTCCATGTGTGTGTCAATGTGTTTCCAAGTGTTTGTCTATGTTTGTCCATGTGTGTGTCCGTGTGTGTCTATGTTTGTGTCCATGTGTGTTTCCATGTGTCTGTTAATGTGTGTTTCCAAGTGTGTGTGTCCATGTGTGCGTAGCGTACCTGTCCCCTTCTTGCAGGTGAAAGTCAGGTGGTAGTTGCAGGGCACGTCGTTCCACTGGCCGCCCTCGTGCCAGATCATCACCACGCAGTCCTCTCCCGACTGGAAGAAGCTGTCGGGCTGGTTCGGCCTCCAGTGGTCGTATTGCTGTCAGAACACACACTTTCACTGTTTTACGTCATCGTCAAACACCCAATAAACTGCTATAAACAGAGAGTTTAGGCATTGCCTAATCACTATCAATCAATCAATCAATCAAAATTATTTATTTATAGATAAATTATATAAATTATTTATAGAGCACTTTAAAATCCAAAAGGACACAAAGTGCTTTACAGTAAAACAATAAATGAATACATGAAAGCCCTAAAATACAAAACTCACACAACCCATATAATACAAGTACAAACAAAAAATCCATACAACGAACCAATACGACCAGTATAACCAAACATGAATTGTCAATTTCAGTTTTCAAAGGCCAAAGAATAAAGATGGGTTTTAAGAAGAGACTTAAAAATAGACAGTGAAGATGCCTGTCTAATGTGCAAAGGTAAATCGTTCCACAATTTAGGAGCTGCTACAGAAAAAGCCCGGTCCCCTTTTAGCTTGCGCTTTGTTTTCGGCACAATTAGGAGCAGTTGATCGGCTGACCTGAGAGAACGGATGGGTCTGTAGGGGTGTAGCAGCTCAGAGATGTAAGGAGGGGCAAGGCCATTTTGGCCTTTAAAAGCAAATAAAAGAATCTTAAAATGGATCCTGTGATATATAGGCAGCCAACGCAGTGACGATGAAATGGGGGGTATTTACGTGTTCCAGTTAAAAGACGTGCAGCAGTGTTTTGCACCAACTGGAAACGAGCAATAGAGGACCCACTGACCCACATGTACAGTGCTTTACAGTAATCCAGCCGAGTGGTGACAACGGCGTGGATTATTGTCTCAACGTGCTGCCTGGAAAGGAATGACTTTATTTTGGCCAATTACCTCAAATGAAAAAAACTTGTTTTAACTACTAACCTGTCAAGCTTAAGATCGGGGTCAATTTTAACCCCTAAGTTAGTGACAGTTGGCTTAATATATTGACTCAAGGAACCCAAATGAGCACCAGGGGCCCCAGCGGTGCCACCAAAAAAAGTCACTTCTGTCTTACTTTCATTAAAACTTAAAAAGTTAAGTCATCCATGCCTTTATGTCATCAAGACACTTAAGTACAAAAACGAGGATTGTTACAATTTGACAGAATAATTTCAGCGACATATTTCCTTTTAGCTTCTTTCAAACTTGTCTGGTAATACCGCAAGCAATCCCTTAACATTTGCAAAGATACATGTAGTTTATCCTTTTTCCATTTGCTCTCAGCCCTGCGGCACTCACGTCTGACAACACGGGTATAATCATTTCGCCATAGTTCAACTTTAGTTTTAGATTGCCTAGTTTTCAATGGAGCCACAGAGTCTATAGCAGTTTGGCACGTGGAGTGAAACCATAAACTAAGCTCGTCTGCATAATTTTACATATAGAATTTGGTATGTCACAGTGTTGACTGAAAATAGAGGAGAACTGAGCAGCAGTGGAAGGGTTAATAATACGGCAGCGCCGTGCAGTTACGCACGGTTTAGCTGTATTACAGACAAGCACAATCTCAAATAATACTGGCATGTGGTCAGAAAACACAACATCACATATCTCTAAATTATGGATAGGCAACCCATAAGATAGGACAATATCCAGTGTGTGTCCGCGTTCATGCGTGGGGCCAGACACAGACTGCACAAGATTAAAAGAGTCAATGAGGTGTAAAAAGTCTTTTGCTAACGGGTTTTCCGGACAACGCACATGGACATTAAAATCCCCAACAATAAGGACACGATCGTATTTAGGCATAATTTCAGCCAGAAAAACAGAGGACAGTCGCGATTGCACTGTAAATCCAAACTGGGCCACTACTACATCATATTGAGAAATGTAAGATGATTTCTACATGTATCTTGTCACCTGTAAGTAGACATTTCAGGTATTGTACTTGAGCATTTCCATGTTCTGCTACTTTATATATGTCTAATCCACTACATCTCAGAAGTAAATATTGTAGTTTTTACGGCACTGCATTTATCTGACAGCTTTAGTTACTTTTCAGATGACTCTTGCTGTCCTAAATCATGATTTAGTGTATCAAAGGACAATGTGAAAGGTGTCTCTGGTAATGATGAAGCTATCAGCTGAATCTCAAGCTACTTTTCTTTGCAGATGACAGTGTTTCCTCCCCTTCATGTCCAGTGAAAATCACCTATCTCCAGATGTGTTGATGTTGAATGTTTGTGATAAACTGAAGGAAGTGCTCCTTTATGTGTTGAGAAATTTCCCTTTTTATTAGGCTAAATAAAGTATTTAAAAAGCCTCTTGCATCACCGCCACAAAGCTGAAAACAGGGCTGTCATTTTGAGAACTTCATTATGAATTCTACAAATATCCTGCCACGATGAAACCCCCACGTCTCCCCCCTGATGGAACGGCGCTCACCCAACATGTGGCTGGATGTAATTCCCAGAAAGAGCAGACAGTGGTGCTGCTGGGACAACCCAGCTCCACAGACCTGAACAAACCTTCCTGCAGTTTACATGCTGCAGGAAATCCACACATTAGCCGCTTCACGTTGTTGTAAAACAAGTCCAGAAGAAAATGCACATATGAGGCTGCACAAAACCTGCGCTCTACTGAACGTCTAAAACTTAGGGTGTGCCTCTCTTCTGAATGATAACACATTACAGCAGCAGAGTCTCTCCAGGATCGCGTTTCAGGCCTGGGCTTTGCAATAATGCAGCTCACGTGCTGCTACAGCTGAGCGTTCCCCGCAGACGCACAAACAATGTGTGTGAGAATATGTCGTCAGGACTTAATAACTCAGATGAGTGCAGCGCTGGGTCAGGAGATAAGGCGCTGCAACACGACCAGTTTCTGCTTTATTTCAACTAAACAGCATAACAAGAGTGAAGCTCCCATTAAATTGAATGAACTCCCTCTTTTCATGTATTTTAAAAGATGTCAAACCCCTCAATCGTCAAAGGAAAAGTTAAACAGGGGCAACTAAATAATAATAGTAATATATATATATATATACACACACACAGTATATAGTAGAGCTGGGCGATATGGAGAAAATCAAATAGCGCGATATATTTTGACCAAAATACGTACATGGATGTCGATATTGTTGGGTTGACTATTGGTGCTTTCACAAAATATGAACACAATGGAAGTTTTGATGAATAATCACCAATAATGTGGATACAATGACTGAGTGGGTTACAATAATAGAACAGCTAGAGCAGTCTGGTAAGTTTAGAAAATGACATCACTTTACTGTAATGCAGCCGTTAAAGCCAGGAGAAGACAACACTAATATATCACGATATCCAAAATGTAAGACACCATCTAGCCTCATATATCGATGTCGATATGATATCTATATATTATTGCATCCATCCATCCATTCATATATATATCTAACTATCCATCCATCCATCAATCCATATAGCCATCTAACTATCCATCCATATATCTAACTATCCATCCATCCATCCATATATCTATCAAACTATCCATCCAGCCATATATCCATCTAACTATCCATCCATCTATATATCCATCTAACCATCCATCCATATATCTATCAAACTATCCATCCAGCCATATATCCATCCATATATCCATCCATGTTCAGACCTAATGGTTATAACCTGATAAAGCCTGATATTTGGTCAATTGTCTCACCATCGGCTTGCCATCCGTCCACCTGAAGTCTCTCTCGAACATCTTGTCGTTGAGGCCGAGCCACTGGTAGTCGTTGCCCAGACCTGCAGAGGGAAACACATCACGCTCTCACTTTGAGTTTGTCAGGTTAACTCAGAATGCAGCCAGCAAACAGAGCTAACGCTTGGATTATCACTATGCTAAGGTCTGGAGAGGACTGGGGAGAGACAGAGTGTGATAGAAAGAGAGAGAGAGTAGGAGAGGTGAATAACCAAGTCAACATAATCGAGTGTGAAGAAACGAGAGAGCAGAAATCAGAGGAAAACGTTCCGGCTGAATGGCACGAGTCCATTTCATCTCCCCAGTAAACAGAGAGACAGTTTACATGTTGCTCAACTCAGCTTTGCCTGTTTATGGAAACTTTCTGTTTATTAAAAGACTTTATTTTATCTTACTAACATTCTTATTGGATTACAGCGCAGGTTTGCGTGGCTTCTTTCCAAACGGGGAGTTTTCTTAAAAAGTGCACGACCGGCCTATAAAACAAACAGCAATGCTTTTACAGGCCAAGTTGCTTCAAAGAGTTTAGTTTATCAATGAAAGATCAACAAAGTGGTGGACCGGCCAGCAGAGCGGCATTGAGCCACGTTGCAAGCCAGCTAAAAACAGGAACTGTCGTTTCAAATGCGGCTGTTCTTTTGCTTCATCTGCTGATGCATTGGACGAGTTAAACAGTTAACGCTGATGTCAGAGGATCCACAATTTCTAGCAGAGACGCTGACACCACTGGCTAAGTTTAGATGCACATAATATTTTGTTTTTGGCCCTTAATCCGAAAAAGACAATATTCCGACTAAGTTGTTTACATGGCTAATGAAAGTGAATATTCCACTAATATACCCTCCCTCTTTCATTCCCTCAACCAGCTTCTTGAAGAGCTCGGCTCATATCCAAAGGCCTGTTGATATCCCAGTCTTTGATAATGTTTAAAGGTAGCGGAGTTTCTCCTTCTTCTCTTTTGGCCTTGCAGCTCTACCACAGCCCTGCAAAACTGCTGGCTGGTTGGTTTGTGTCCAGTAACCATAGCAACGCCCAGAGCTGACCGTAAGCAAGGGGGTTAAGCCTCTCTCCACAACGCGTAGCTCCTATTGCGCTATTTTGATGCTAACAAGCACTCACCCGCCGTTACCGACCCATTGACTCCCATTCATTTTGGCGTCACTTTGACAGAGAATAACTTTACATCTGAAGCGTTTAAAGACTATTTGTTCGTTGTTTATTTCTAAAGAAACACAACAATGTATAAAAGGCTCCATTACCTTGTAGCTCACGATATGGCTCCGTAGCAGACGCTTTTATAAAAATAGGCTAACGATTGGGTCATAACCACGAGACTTACTGTCACACAGTAGAGGAATTACCGTATAGTACAGGAGAAGTTCACAGGCAGTTTGGACTTCCATTAGCTGTTTAGGTTTAATGACTAATGTTAACTAGCATGTTAGTGATCAGTAATTAGCCTGTGTCTATGTTATCTCCTTACATATACCTACACTCTCCGTCTCTGTAAGATTGGGAATGATTGAGATTTCTCTCGGCACAGCTACCAGAAGACTTCACACTTTCAGACACGTTGCTCACGTCACATCTACGTCTTGCTTTTTTTGGTAACTCTGCAAACCCTTGGTGTTCTCTCAATGAGCTTCATGAGGTAGTCACCTGAAATGGTTTTACCTTCACAGGTGTGCTTTTTCAGGGTTAATTAGTGGAAGTTTTTCCCTTATTAATAAAAAAGCAAAGGGTGGCTACCTTGAAGAATCTAAAATATAAGACATGTTTTCAGTTATTTCACACTTTTTTGTTAAGTACATAATTCCATATGTGTTCATTCATAGTTTTGATGCCTTCAGTGAGAATCTACAATGTAAATAGTCATGAAAATAAAAAGGAAACGCATTGAATGAGAAGGTGTGTCCAAACTTTTGGCCTGTACTGTATATGACCAAAGAATGTCTCTAAAACCTGAATAATACCGACATGTCTTATTAGAAATATCCAAATGGAATAAGCTGTTTACATGACCTGTATCAAATTCAGGATATTGTCTTGAATACTTGTGTGCATGTAAACCGCCATAACGACAACGCAATAGTTAAAATGTCCCATGGTGGACTTACGGTTGACGAAGAGCTGCTCCTCCTGCGACAGGATGCTGGCCAGGTGGGAGCCGTGCGTCCGGCACTCCCTCTCGGCGGCGTCCCACGTCCGGCGGTGGGAGAAGTACTTGTAGCAGTGGGACTGGAACTTCTGCCAGCCGAACCCACAGACCTCAGTGTCTGCAGGGAGGAGGAAAACGTTCAGCGTCAAAGAACATCCCAAACAAAAGTACAAATATTGTTGATTATAAAGAGAAAGACAGAGAGAGAGAGAGAGAGAGAGAGAGAGACAGACAGGGAGAGAGAGAGAGAGAGAGGGAGAGAGAGAGGGAGACAGAGTGTCAAAGAACTTACAAACTTAAGTACAAATATTGTTGATTATAAAGAGAAAGACAGAGAGAGAGAGAGAGAGAGAAAGACAGAGGGAGAGAGAGAGAGAGACAGAGGGAGAGAGAGACATACAGAGGGAGAGACAGAGGGAGAGAGACAGACAGAGGGAAAGAGAGAGAGAGAGACAGAGTTGAGGTCCAGCTGGGGGATAAAGGCCTCTCACTGATTTCTTTATGACTTGAAGCCATGATATAATCAGCTCTGTGCTTTGTTAGCCTCAGTAAACAATGGCTGTTTTGTGTCAGTGGCTTCAGAATATGAAGCGAGCCAATGGAGACGTAACCATCATCAGCCTCATCTTTAATAAGTGGGCCAGGTGGAGGGTCAGGTGAGGCCTCCACAGCTTTCACTCACGACTCAAAGTACTCGGTACTCAGAGTCAGCCGAGGACGGAGAGCCAGCCTTAACCAGTGGTTGCAATGTAACTAAGTACATGTACTCAAGAACTGTACTTGTAAGTCAAAATGTTAAAGGTACTTGTACTTTACTTGAGTCTGTTTCTTTTCATGCCACTTTCTACTTCTACTAAGTCTCAATAAAGAGACAAGCATGCATTGTTTGACAGAAGCCTCTAGCACCGACTGACTTTCATTATAAGTCTGTTTGATGTAACTAAGTACATTTACTCCAGTAATGTACTTCAGTCCAAATGTTGATGTACTTGTACTTTACTTGACTCTTTTCTTTTCATGCCACTTTCTACTTCTACTCCGCTACATTTCAGAGAGAAATATTGGACTTTTTACTCCACTACATTCATCTGTTCCAGCTTTAGTTACTAGTTACTTTAGTTACTCCTCTACATTCATCTGTTCCAGCTTTAGTTACTAGTTACTTTAGTTACTCCTCTACATTCATCTGTTCCAGCTTTAGTTACTAGTTACTTTAGTTACTCCGCTACATTCATCTGTTCCAGCTTTAGTTACTAGTTACTTTAGTTACTCCCCTACATTCATCTGTTCCAGCTTTAGTTACTAGTTACTTTAGTTACTCCTCTACATTCATCTGGTACAGCTTTAGTTACTAGTCCAGCTGAGATGATCAGACCATTAAACACACAACTGGTTGGATCCTTTACTCTTTCTACAATGGGGATTTTTCTGCTTTTAGTACTTTTACTTTTGCCTTTAACTACATTTTCCTGATGATACTTACAGACTTTAACTTAAGTAACATTATCAATGCAGGACTTTCACTATGAATGCTTCCTTCCCCACTGGCCTAATCACAGAACATGAAGGAGAGGTTGACTAAGTCCGAGGCAGTATTTATCCCTGAGTCAATGCCACACAGCTGCAAAAGCTTTCTGACAAAGAATAATAGAGCAATTATCTGTTTTTTCCTCTCTCTCCATCTTTCCACTGGCAGAAAGCTACGAGAGGACAGCTGTGTCCGTCTCCGGGCTGCATGTAGGACTGGGCAAAATAAACGCGATAATAAATAGCGAGTTAACACAAATTCTGTTTAACGCCACTCATTCATACGTTAAACGTTCTGTGATTTATGCCTCGGGTTGCTCCGTAGTTTTGGGGAAACCAGGAAGCGATGCAGCAGTGATGTCGTAGATAGCTAGCAGAAACATCAGACTCGTGTGTTTTGAGGCAGGTGTGAGAGTCCCGTAGACAGTGTTGTGCCTGAACGCGTTCATTGAACGAAAGTTCGTGAACTCGTTCATATTTTGGCGCGAACGTGAACTGAACGTACCGTGTTCCTGCCTGATGAACGTTACCGTGAACTCCTTCATTCTGGTGTCTGTGAACGCCACGCTCTCTCAGTTTAACTTCGTCCAATAGGGCGCCAGATTTCTACAGAGCCTCCCAGGTGAAAACCAGGCTAACACACACTGTAAACAGGCCTTCATATGTAGTGGAAAAGTTCATTTTTGGAACAGTGAACTTAGTTCAAAATGTTGAAGTATGAAATATGAACTGAACCAGTTCATTTTAAAATTTGTGAACTGAACTTTGAACTACAGTACAGGCCAAAAGTTTGGACACACCTTCTCATTCAATGTGTTTCCTTTTATTTTCATGACTATTTACATTGTAGATTCTCACTGAAGGCATCAAAACTATGAATGAACACATATGGAATTATGTACTTAACAAAAATGTGTGAAATAACTGAAAACATGTCTTATATTTTAGATTCTTCAAAGTAGCCACCCTTTGCTTTTTTTGATAACTCTGCAAACCCTTGGTGTTCTCTCAATGAGCTTCATGAGGTAGTCACCTGAAATGGTTTTACCTTCACAGGTGTGCTTTGTCAGGGTTAATTAGTGGAATTATTTACCTTATTAATAAAAAAGCAAAGGGTGGCTACTTTGAAGAATCTAAAATATAAGACATGTTTTCAGTTATTTCACACTTTTTTGTTAAGTACATAATCCCATATGTGTTCATTCATAGTTTTGATGCCTTCAGTGAGAATCTACAATGTAAATAGTCATGAAAATAAAAAGGAAACGCATTGAATGAGAAGGTGTGTCCAAACTTTTTGGCCTGTACTGTAAGTATATAAAATGCATAAAGCTTTCTTCCCTGTTGGATTGATAAAATGTGTGTTTACTAGTGCTGTCAGTTAAACGTGTTATTAACGGTGTTAACGCAAACCCATTTTAACGGTGTCAATTTTTTTATTGCGAGATTAATGTTCTTTTTGGGCATAGCAAACTTTGTAGTTTTTTTCACATGCTGTTGCATCAACTAGTAACGTTGATGCAAACTACAACACCACACCGGATCTAGCTAGACCGGAAACACAACAACAGGCACGCCACACACACTGGTTTGGGCTCGCGAGCCGGCCAAAGATTTGCAGGCTAACGTTACGTTTTGAGTGGATGGCGAGCGCGAAACGCCGAAATGGACACCAATAAGATTCTGAATGGAAAGTTTACTTTTAAAAAGTTGCCAAATGGTTCCATCGACAAGACCAGTGATCTGTGTGTGTTTTGTGGTTGTGAACTGAGCTAGTCTGAAGACAAAAGCACAAAGCAAGCAGATCCACTTTTCCATATTGATAAGAGCATTAAAATGAGAAAAAAAATAATGGGACAAGAAGAAATCAAGGGACATTTAGAATAGATAAAAATGTGCAATTAATTGCGAGTTAACTATGACATTAATGTGATTAAAAGTTTAAGAAATAGCTAAATAAAAGTTCACTGAGAAAACACTTCCAACAAAGCTTTAACAATTCATTTTTTACTACTTTAGAAATAATAGCCTGACTATTAAATCAGTTAGTAAAAGCAACAGAACGGACACTAAATCAGCCATTAGTTCAGTGTTACGACTTAACACTTAAAATAACAACCAAACCTCACCATGAAAAAATAAGTAACGTGACCTTATCACGTCACGTCTTATAACATCTTACTGCTGCTCAAAGAATATTCAGAGAGACATCTTTAACTCCCTAAAACTTCATGGAAACGTTAATCCTTGGGAGTCTGCAGCTTGTACGGCTGAACTTTGATTAGTTGCTGAGTAATGGCAGGAATATTGGACGAGAAGCTGGAGTTGATCTGCAGAGGAGCCAACGCCCAGCGCTGGAAGACCGCTGAGCACTAAAAGATGGTCATGACTCACGGCTACACGCTGGATTCCCCTGCACGTGTTCACGCATTTATTTTATACATTTATTATTAAAGGTCCCATGACATGCTACTCTTTGGATGCTTTTATATAGACCTTAGTGGTCCCCTAATACTGAATCTGAAGTCTCTTTTATATAGACCTTAGTGGTCCCCTAATACTGTATCTGAAGTCTCTTTTATATAGACCTTAGTGGTCCCCCTAATACTGTATCTGAAGTCTCTTTTATATAGACCTTAGTGGTCCCCTAATACTGTATCTGAAGTCTCTTTTATATAGACCTTAGTGGTCCCCTAATACTGTATCTGAAGTCTCTTTTATATAGACCTTAGTGGTCCCCTAATACTGTATCTGAAGTCTCTTTTATATAGACCTTAGTGGTCCCCTAATACTGTATCTGAAGTCTCTTTTATATAGACCTTAGTGGTCCCCTAATACTGGATCTGAAGTCTCTTTTATATTGACCTTAGTGGTCCCCTAATACTGGATCTGAAGTCTCTTTTATATTGACCTTAGTGGTCCCCTAATACTGGATCTGAAGTCTCTTTTATATAGACCTTAGTGGTCCCCTAATACTGTATCTGAAGTCTCTTTTATATAGACCTTAGTGGTCCCTTAATACTGTATCTGAGTGTGTGGCCTTGACCAACTGCCACTTTGCTCGTTTGAAAGCCATGATGTCTCTCTCTCTCATGGGGGGGCCAAATTCTCTGGGAGGGCAAAGCAGAGAAAGGGGAGGTAACCTTGCTCCTTATGACCTCATAAGGAGAAGATTCCTGATTGGTCCATCTGAGCTTTAATTTTCTCAAAGGCAGAGCAGGATACCCAGGGCTCGGTTTACACCTATCACCATTTCTAACCACTGGGGGGCCATAGGCAGGCTGGGGGAACTCATATTAATGTTAAAAACCCTCATAAAGTGAAATGTTCATGCCATTGGACCTTTAACTTGGGTCTTATTTTTTGTTGTTGTAGCTTTGATAATTAGATGTGCGACAAATGATGAGACACCAGCAGTCATAGCTGGAGGAAAACTTATTTTGGAAGAGAAACCGAAGCTGAACCTGTCCGTTGTAAGCATCTGTGTTATGATAGGTCTTTTGCGAAGTGGATGTCGTTAGTGAAGAGGCGGTGTGTGAGACGGTGATTTAACGCGGTCCCTTGCAGGTGTGCATGAGAGTGCAGCAGAAAAACTAGTAGTAGTATGGAAACTCTTAGCTAGCCTGGCTCCGCCCTCCTACGTACTTCCGCTCAATTTTCATTTTCCTTCAGTACTCCTTCTGGGTCTGCGGTATATTTTTGGGTTTTCTCCAGTCAAATCTTTACCGGTAGATTCAGCGAACAGAGGGAGTGGCTGAGAACAATGACGTTGAGGTTGTACACTAGTTTGAGTTGTCGTTCTGTAATGGCGGCGGAGAAATATGAGAGCGAAGCCATTCGGTCCGTTGTGGCAACGCTGCCGAAAAACCAGAAGTTAAAGCCCGAGCATGAACAATCTTTGCTGAGTTGTGTTGGTGGCCATGATGTTGTGGCCCTCCTCCCCCACGGGGTTCGGGAACAGTTTGATTTTCCAGCTCGCTCCGTTAGCGGTGAAGGAGTGGGCTAAGGCTAACGCTAGCGATGCTAAGCCGACGTCACGACCAAACGTTAGCCATTGGTTATGGCAGATCCAGAGTGGCTCTGGGCAGATCCAATAGTTTTGAACTTCAACAGAGTACCCGCCTTCAAGGACAACTACTACATCAAAAATGCCACAAGCTTATGCATTTGAAAGAGAAAAATATGCTAGTTATGGTAAATATGGTAATCAGGAAATAGGGATGCACCGAATCCAGGATTCGGCCGACTATTGGGCTTTTTGATGGGAGTTCGGTTTCTGCCAAACCTTAGAATTTTTTTCCACCGAACTGAACCCTACGCTTGCACTCCGCTGGTCTCCGTAGTGACGGCGCCGTTGATTACGGGAAGGTGTTTACGTAGGTGGAGAGTTCAACGCAGCAGGCTGTGAGAAAGTGGACATTACAATTGGGCTGTTACGTCTGGTCTGAAACATCTGGAAGAATACCAGTTGTGCACGAAGGAATCTCCAGACAGAAGCCAGAATGCAGCAACTTCAGGTACAGCAAAGGAAGGACAGTCCCTGTTTACTTCATTCATGTGTTTACTGGGTTCATGGACTGAGGATGGGAGGAGGAGTCAGCACAATCTTAACCAGTGGATTCGGTATTTGGCTGAACCCCAAAAATCTGGATTCGGTGCGTCCCTATCAGGAATATAGCAGTAGGCAACTGCGTGTGATTACTCGGTGGAGCTGACCTTGTTCACAGAGCTCTCCGGAGTAGCTGGGCAGGCAGACACAGGTGAAGGAGCCGACTCCGTCCAGACAGGTGGCTCCGTTCAGACAGGGGTTAGACTGGCACTCATCCACATCTGGAAACACACACACACACACACACACACACACACACACACACACACACACACACACACACACACCTGTCAGTACGGGGTCAATGTGGTTTTGTTTAATGAAGACAACATAGCTCTGTGAGTGTGTGTGTGTGTACCTGTTTCACAGTGCTGCCCGGCGTATCCAGGTGCACAGAAGCAGATATTTTGGGCTTTTCTTTTGAAGCAGGAGCCTCCGTTCTGACACACACTGCTCGAGCATGGCAGGAAATCTACACAAATGGACCAAAGCAAGTGGAAATCCTTTAGTTAGTTAATCCTACTAGTTGTCTCTACCCGTTCACTACGGGACAGATATTTGGCCTCTCTATCGGCAACATTTCAGCCAGGCAGGCGGGAAAGTAAACTAGTAACTGTCATGTTTACAGAGCTAAAGCTCAGGAACAAACCAACAACCGTGACGATTTTGTCGACTAATCGATTAGTTGATTCAATTGACAGAGCTGTGCGCTTTGAGAGGTGGTTAAGACTAGAAAAGCACAATATAAATGTAGTTAATTAACCCTCTGTAAAACTGAGTTTCTCCACAATTAATCCTGCAAAAGCACCACTTTAAATCTTGTGTTTACCATGAATGTGCTCAGAAGTTTCTTGGAAATGAGTAATTAAGCATGAATAAGCATAAAAAATGACTAATGGACTAAAGAAATCTTAGTCGACTAAGACCAAAACGACCGATTAGTCGACTAATCGACTAAGAGCAACCCTAGTTCACGTACCTCCGACGTTCGCAGTGCTCGCCTCCACAGAATAAGCCGAGAACGTGTCGCTCTCCGGTTGCTCTGTGGCGAGGGTTTCGTCCGGCATCTGAGGCGGCGACTCCGGCAGAATAGGTGCCAACTCTTTGTCATAGTCCACAAACTCCTCCTCCGGTAGGGGCGTGGCAGCGGGGTCAGGGATCAGAGCCCACTGCGGGACGGAGCGGGTGTCGTGGTCGAAAGTGTACAAGGGCAAAGTGGTGGAGAGGGTCGTCTGGCTTACGGGCCGCGGGGAGCTTGAGGTGGACTGCTCAGTCTGTTCTCCGCGAAGCTCTGCGATAAGAGCGGGATCTTTCTCATCCGTGGCACTAAAGGGATATTTTGGTGTGCTTGGTTCTGAGGTTGTGTCTGCAGTGAGCGTGGTTTGGTGTCCAAAAGCCACAGCTGCCACATCTGGTGAAACAGTAACAGTGACCTCTCTGGGATGGCCAACCGGAGCGCCCCGATCCCCAGAAACCTCACCCTGTCCGGACAGCTGCTCCGCACCCGAGTCTGCACCTGTGACCGGGTCGACCGCCGGTAAAACTAGAGGCACTTCTGTGTCCGTTGCGCTCGCCGAAGTTTGAGGCCGCTGGGTGTGACGGGTGGAATAAACCGGCCGCGGCGTAGGGGTTAACCCGGGCGTCTCTGCCGGGCCTTGTCCCGATCCCGAAACTTCGTCTTCCCCAGAGCCGGACGCCTCAAAGTCTTCTGTTTGCACTTGCGCGGTGGTTTCCTGGGACTCGGGTAGGACGGTTGGAAGCTCGGTCCCGCCAATTTCTGTCTCGTCGGTCACGACGAAGAAGCCTGATTGGCCGCCTGTAGCCTCGTGGCTCGCAGAGCCTTCCGTGTCCTCGTCGGAGAAAGCCGAGTCCGATGGGGACGAGACATAAGGTACATGGGGGGTCGTCGTTGCCGTCCGATCACCTGGTTCTTGAGATCTTACTGGCTCTGAGGTAGTGAAGACATCAACGCCCAGGTCTGTTACTACGTCCGGGTTCGTGTCTGCAGGATGAGGGACTTTGTTACTTGTCTCCTCTGTGGGTGTCTCTTTCTCTGGTGTCTCCTCTGTGTGGGTTTCTATGACACCGTAGTCAAAGGGAGTCGCGCTCTCCTTCTCCGTCTCTTCTTCCTTTTCTTCCAACTCATCTACCCGAACAGGTGTGGCAGTCTCAAACTGATCTCCTCGGGCTTCCTCCGGCAGCTCCGACTCCAATGTCACCTGGATCAGAAAAGTATAGTAGTTTATTACTGTATACCTTGGGTCCTACTTTTGTAGGCTTGGACATCATTCTTATCTGTTAAAGCGCCCATATTATGCTCATTTTCAGGTTCATAATTGTATTTTGAGGATGTACATGGTTGTAGTTTTCAAAAAACGCAATATTTTTTGTTGTACTGCACATTGCTGCAGCTCCTCTTTTCACCCTGTGCTCAGGTCTCTGTTTTAGCTACAGAGTGAGACCTCTTTTCTTCTGTACTATCTTTGATTGTACTCGCACATGCTCAGTAGCTCAGATGTAGATCATGTCAGCTAGCTCCATAGACAGTAAAAGAAAGGCTGTTTCTCCAACTTCAGTCAGTTCCAAGGCAGGATCAGCTGGGAGACTTCTTCTAAACCAGGGAGCACATGGAAGTAGTTCTTTTGGAGATTATGGTGAACTAGTGTGTGTTGTAGCAGTGCTTTGCCATTGAGAACGAGGTAGCATGCTAGCGCTAGCATGCTAACGGTTGCGGTTAGCCAGCTCGTTTCGGCCAAGGGGGTAAGCTTCGCTTCAGAACTCGAACCTCCGATGGCGCCATTTTGTTGCTACGAAGCGATCACCTCTTGTTAGCATTACACTGACCGCCTTTTTTTTTTACGTCACTTGACTGCAAATAACTTTACATCTGAAGCGTTTAAAGACTCTATTTGTCCGATGTTTATTTCTAAAGAAACACAACAATGTATAAAAGGCTCCATTACCTCGTACCTCACGTTATAGCTCCGTAGCAGACACTTTTGTAAAAATAAGCTAACGATTGTGTCATAACCACGAGACTTACTGTCACACAGTAGAGGAATTACCGTATAGTACAGTGACGTAGAAAGCCGTGCAGATCCTGACCAGCTCACCAGGAGACTGAAGGCAGGACACATTCAGAAACCAGATCTCACTCAGAACACCATGGATGGATTTTTTCAAAGTTTGTATGTGAGCGGAAACACCAGAGACACAAAATAACACCTTAAATCACCAGAAAAAATGATTTTTTCATAATATGGGCACTTATTTATAACTTATAATTTAAACAAGAAAACTAAGTCAAAAAATATGATATGACATCTAACCTAAAATTAAATTAAAAAGTATTTGCAAAAACCACGAAGGACCAAAATAAGAAGACTATTTTAAACCGTGGTTATCTGTTATTTAAATACTTGATTGTTTGGACGGTACCTCGTGTTTCCCATTGACGAAGCGGACAGTTGGAGGCTGGTTGATGGGAGAAACCTCGAGAGAATCCACGTCTCCGCTGCCCTGGACCGCCTCGCTGCCCTGGACCACCTCGCTGCCCTGGACCTGGACCGCCTCGCTGCCCTGGACCACCTCGCTGCCCTGGACCACCTCGCTGCCCTGGACCACCTCGCTGCCCTGGACCTGGACCGCCTCGCTGCCCTGGACCACCTCGCTGCCCTGGACCACCTCGCTGCCCTGGACCTGGACCGCCTCGCTGCCCTGGACCACCTCGCTGCCCTGGACCTGGACCGCCTCGCTGCCCTGGACCGCCTCGCTGCCCTGGACCGCCTCGCTGCCCTGGACCCGCCTCGCTGCCCTGGACCCGCCTCGCTGCCCTGGACCTCCCTCGCTGCCCTGAACCGCCTCGCTGCCCTGAACCGCCTCGCTGCCCTGAACCGCCTCGCTGCCCTGGACCGCCTCGCTGCCCTGGACCTCCCTCGCTGCCCTGGACCGCCTCGCTGCCCTGGACCGCCTCGCTGCCCTGGACCGCCTCGCTGCCCTGGACCGCCTCGCTGCCCTGGACCCGCCTCGCTGCCCTGGACCGCCTCGCTGCCCTGGACCTCCTCGCTGCCCTGGACCGCCTCGCTGCCCTGGACCTCCCTCGCTGCCCTGGACCGCCTCGCTGCCCTGGACCGCCTCGCTGCCCTGGACCGCCTCGCTGCCCTGGACCGCCTCGCTGCCCTGGACCGCCTCGCTGCCCTGGACCGCCTCGCTGCCCTGGACCGCCTCGCTGCCCTGGACCGCCTCGCTGCCCTGGACCTCCTCGCTGCCCTGGACCGCCTCGCTGCCCTGGACCGCCTCGCTGCTCATCTGCGACAGGTCAGTGATCTGAGGGAAGCCGATCATCTGCGGCTGGTTCAAGATGCCCAGGATGGTGTCAACTAGAGACGAACAGGACACAGATCGAAGAGATGCCAAGTCAAAGTAAAACAGATGCAGACAATAAAGCAAAAGAGATTCATTTCTTTAGTTTATTTATCCATTAAAAAAAGTGCTGTAAGTCCTGGATCTTCACAATCCTACCTACGGCACCTTTAAGTAAAAGTTTGCAAGTATAGTCAGGAAAATTGAGTTATTAAAGAAGAATCCTCCCATTTCACAAAGAGTAAAGGATCCAACCAGCTGTGTGTTTAATGGTCTCATCTCAGCTGGACTTGTAGTCCGTTATATTGTCGGCTAGTTTACTTTAGAATATAACATCAGATTTTATAAACAACATTTAACTAGTAACTAAAGTAACTAGTAACTAAAGCTGGAACAGATGAATGTAGCGGAGTAACTAAAGTAACTAGTAACTAAAGCTGTAACAGATGAATATAGCGGAGTAACTAAAGTAACTAGTAACTAAAGCTGGAACAGATGAATGTAGCGGAGTAATTAAAGTAACTAGTAACTAAAGCTGTACCAGATGAATGTAGTGGAGTAAAAAGTCCAATATTTCTCTCTGAAATGTAGCAGAGTAGAAGTAGAAAGTGGCATGAAAAGAAAAGACAAGTAAAGTACAAGTAACTCAACATTTGGACTGAAGTACAGTACTGGAGTAAATGTACTTAGTTACATCAAAGTACAAAAAGTCGGTGCTAGAGGCTTCTGTCAAACAATGCATGCTTGTGTCTCTTTATTGAGACTTTGTGGTACACATGGAAGCTATAAATCGTGGGAACTGGGAGTGAGTCAAAATGTGCAAAACAAAGACCTGAGTCTAGCTCTCGTGTGTGCCCCTTTGCGACCTAAACAAATCTAACTAGTTAACCTGCGTATGCCGCAAAACAAGTCCCGAAAAAAAGCCTCGCTGTGACTCGGAACCCAATACAGCATGAAAAGAGATTTCATTTAAACACTCAGTGCTTCAATTTTCCTAATTTCCCCGAGACACAGTGGAAACAGTGAGTCGCTGGGCCTCACACAAACCGGCAGCGGCTCTATGTGATGATAGATTACCTTTGCAACAGAATACGCCTTCAACGTTGCAATAATAAACACAGCTCCTGGAAGATGGCACCGCTTGGCTCAGGGGGTAACAAACACACGAGCGCTGTAATTTGATTGAGTGGCCCCTGACTCACATTTAGGCGACCCCAGTTACGAGGCCTCCCTCATGCTTTGTTATTACTCTTTCCTTCACTGAGAATGTTATTGGTTGGTTGGTGATTACCGTGGATGTAGTCTGGACCAACGGAAGTATTTCCAGGAAGAAAAAAGACAAACGGGCTTTATTCCTCTCCTCCCGCCATCTGTGTGTTGTCGTTCGTTTCGGAAAAACAACAACCTTCGAGCTAGCGAGCTACACCCTGAAAATGTTAAGTTCTGAAGAAAATTTGGATGATGCAACGCTGAAAATGTTATAGGAATACGCCACCGTTTGTTGAAATAGCGCTTATCATGGTCTACCCTGGCTGTAGATAGGTAGGCCAACGCAATTTTTTGTCTCAGTGCAAGTAATTAGGTTGTTTTTTTTTTGTCTTTTGTTGGCTCACTTTTACTCACAACATGCTAACCGGCAACATAGGATTCCATTCACTACGCTATGCTAACTAGTGGTGGCGTATCCCTTTAAGTTCTGAAGAAAATTTGGAGGATGCCACAAGGCAGGCCTGCTTTGTTTATCAGGGAATGATTGTAAAGATTTATAAAGATTATGCTATCTCGTTTTTTTCCCATTTTTTATCAGAAAAAAATGTTTCAAACTAGAGTAGTCTGGTGCAACGGAAGTACATTTCCAGGATAAAGTCATCCGGCGCATGTTTGCCCCTCCACTTCTGCTCTCTCTGTGTTACACACGAATACACAAATACGTTTACGGCATTTACTATCATGTGTCAACAGTTAACTTTTTTTTAGCTGGGTGCAAATGTTCCACCAAAATAAAATTTCTTCCCGAGACTACTTAGCAGAGCCGCCGTCGCTGCGTCCGAAGCCAAAACGACCGTGATTGGAGCGTGCCTATGTTCCCACATTTCCTTTTTCATAAGTTTGTATCAGATTTTATCCCCCTAACCCTAAAAAATGTTGTGGGAGGATAGGGCTTAAATTGAAGGGAAATGTACACAAGACACAAGACCTAATTTGGAAAATGTCCTAGAAATGTAGGAACACAGGGCTGACCCCACTGTGATTGGTTTAAAGAAATGCAAACAACCCAGAGCATTTGCTTCTTCTATCCCAGAATGCATCTGTGGTGTAGCCAGACCTTCCTTCACAGCGCTGTGGAGATAGAGCCGGCAACGGGAGACTAACTTGATCTAATGTTGTATTAAATCCCACAAACTCAGAAATACCACTTACAGCGCTGAGAATGTCGGGGAATATTAACAAAAATATAATTTAAAAACAAATAATAGATCACACTCTGTGCTAGCAGTCGATTTCTATCAAAAGATTAGGAGCTTAAACAGACGAATGTGGGGGAAGAAAGACATGGCCGAGACTCTTGAAGAAGTTGTTTGTTCAACAATTCGGGCAGTACCCGTGAGAAAAGACAATTAAAGTCAAACATTTGTGGCTGTTGTCGGCTCTTTCTGCAGATATTTAGACCTGAGAGTTGAACACAAAGCTCTTTAGAGGAGGCTTATCACTCCATCAGTGTGTCTGTGAGAAAAAGAGAGAAAGGTCAAGTGAAATAAGTAATGTTCTAATATATTTGACTATTCATGAGGCAGCTTTTCCCACTGGAGACGCTGTGATGTGTTTACAATATGCTAAGCTACAAAAATTGGCCGGGCAGAAATGTCTGACTTCATAACTTTCCACATCTGGCAAACAATCTGGCAATCTCTCTGCAAACTGTGTGTGTGTGAGAGACAATTTGTCTGCATACAAATAGAAAGGTAACAAACCCTTGTTTCCTACGTAGACAACAAACAGCACTGAATCAGCTGTAAAGTCCATGACAACACAACGTGACAAACACGAGAGGTTACTCTGAAAGATCAATCTTCACGCTGAAAGATCGAACAGTTTCACATGAACTGGGAGAAAGTCGGGTCCCAAATCACAAAAGGCTTGCGAAAGGTGCGGGGGGGGGGGGGAACTATGAATAGGAGTTATAGTCCAGTGGAGGTAAAAGACGTCAATCAGAAGTCTGCCGTCTATCTACAGTTATCACACTCTGGAGATTTCGGTCTGTAAATGGTGTTTGGCGTTTTAAGCCCCCAACGTCGTCTTCCAGGCAACGCTGCCTGGAAGGCACTAGGATTAGTCGGTGGTTAGGGTTAAGGCGGTTACACACCAACCAGATGGCCGACCGTCGGCAGAAAAGCCAGTGGGACTGATCAGTGTTCCCGAGTTGGTCCCAAAAAAGTTCCTCGGAACACACCGAAGAGACGTAATACGTCTCCATAGCAGCAGGCGGCGCTAATCTGTATTGTCGCCCAAAAAATGAAAACCGGCAGCTGATTGGACGACTGCGTCATAGGGGTCTGGTTTCTCCGGATATTCAAAGCCAGACTGTCGTGGCGGCTCGTTCAGAATCCGATCTCATATCGGACTAAAATAGTTCACCGAGACATGTTTCTAAAAACATGTTAAGCGAGAAATAGGCTGTGATGCAGTTGCTGAATCTGTCTTCATTTCAGATCAACAAAGGTCAGTTTAGAAGATTTTCCTCAGATTTTGAGAGACTCTAGTCACCTCATCCTGCTCGCCAGACAACCGTCGCAGCGAGCCACCATCGAGCCACCATCGAGCCACCATCGAGCCACCATCGAGCCACCAACTCTCAGCTCTTTTAAATCAAGGCTGAAGACCTTACTTTTTGATAATGCTTTTTATTAATTATTTTATCGAACAGTGATTTTTATTCTTGTATTTTATTTCGTATACTATTTTAATACGGATTTGTTTTTTTAAATGTTTTTTTAATGTATCTTAAATGGATTTAAATTTGTATTCATTACTATTTTTATTCTTATTTTACTCCCTATTTTTGTTCTTTAATGATTGATGATTTGTGTGAAGCACTTTGAGTTGCCTTGTGCTGAAATGTGCTATATAAATAAAATTGCCTTGCCTTGCCTTCTGTAAATCCCACAGCATCCATAGTGATGTTCAACCTGCCAGAAGGGTTTCTCTTCTGCCGTTATGATCAGTGTGATGTCATGAAAATTGAAATAATATCTAATGTACTCAGGGCGCTTTCACACCTGTAGTTTGTCAAATGCACCAAACACTGTAAACGCGCGTTCTCTGGTTCTGCTTCCATCTTTGTAACATTTGAGAAGAAGGCGATTGATGAGCAGCTGACAGACAGCGAGTGAAGGATAGAGATAATGATGTCACACAGACCGATGATGTCACACAGACGACCAGTGATGTGCGCTCAGAACACCTTGTGGATCTGAACGTTATCGTCCCTTAAATCACACGTGTCAAACTCAAGTACAGACTTAGGTTCACAATACATTTTGGCAATCCTGGTTGTGCGCCAAACCAAAAAAAGACGAGAAACTGTTTCTCCAAACTGCAATTACGCAAAACGCAGAGCTGAATTTTGGCAGATTTGCCGACTTTGAGACTCTGAAATGCCCACAAAAGCGGAGAGTTTTCATATTCAGGCCTGTGAAACAGGTAGAATCAATATTTTTGCTTGATTTGCTTAACTTCTATGATGGCTATGGAACTTTTTTTGCTGACTTTTGTCAAAGTTCACAACAAAAAGACCTCGGTCCAACTTGGTTCCATCGGTCGTCACGCCCAAACTCACCCGATTGGTTTCGTTCGTGCACATTAACGATGATGACGTGGAGTTTGGCTGAAGACTGCCCGTCTACAGGAACGGCCGGTGATTGGTCGAAGTCAAACGTTGATGTGGTTCCAGGGGGGACATCCTCTTTGAAAACAACCGCTGTTTGTAGGCCCACGTCTCCGCTCCCGACTGGCAGTCCTGGCTCTGGGGTGTGGACCTCTGGAGTGATCCCTTGAAGCTGCGACGGTCCCGATGTGGTTTCCCACGCCGGTGCAGGGGTGGCGAGTTCTGGGGCGATCTCTAGCACCTGTGACGGCTTCGAAGTTTCCACCCCGAGCTCCGACTCAGCGGTGGCTCCAAGAAGCCAACTGGGTCTTGATGCCGTTTCCGCCCAAACCTGCAGAGCCGGATTAAATGGAGAGATTACACCGGACGTACTCATAGACTGGGCATACTCCATTTTTCAGGGCCCCCTTCCAAATGGATACTTTGTTATTTTGGTGAATAAACAAGATTACTTTTAACTGCCACATGGTTTTTATTGTAATGTATTAATGAGGTATGTTAATGCGTCTAATTTAGGCTTATTTGAAGGGCCTGAGAGAAACTTGTGTAAAGCCATTTTAACACATTTTCCTGCAAATGGAGTGAGTTTCTTTTTGAACTTAACGGTTCTTATTAAAACAATAAAATATAATAAATATATATATATATATATATATATATATATATATATATATACACACACAAGTTAACATGAGGTGTTAGATTGGTAAATTTACATTTTTAAATTATTTGTAAAACTATAAACAAATACACTTTTACTTTTCCCTTTTCCTGGGCCCCCTTAGTTACAAATATGCCCCTAGGCCAGGGGTCTTCAACGTTTTTAGACCAAGGACCCCTTAGGTAAAAAAGAGATGAAGTAGGAACCCCCTGCTACATATACTGTATAAAATAAAGTTGCATTAAACTGAGCTGCATGGATGAAAATGAATGGCAGTGAATCCTTAAGCTCAACTGTATGCCTACCATAGTAAGCTTATTTTCAATGTGTAAATACATTTTTTTTGTCACAAATAGGCAAATTTATTTTCTTCCAAAACGTTATGTTCATGGTAATGTATATTTTCAGACATATACATAAAAAAAAAAAAAACCTGTGTCTAGAGGTGTTGAAATTAATCAAATAATCGATGTATCAAATCGTGGATATGGACGATGCTGCATCGATAATCGGCCGGCTCATAATCGATTATTTCTGTTTACATATTCTGGTATGGTTGCACATTCAGGAGGTGCCATGTGCTCAGTGCTGTATAGTTTTATGTATCCAGTTTATTTAATATTAGAGCACTGCAGAATGTTTGGTTTTTGAAGCTATGAAAAACTATGAATTAAATCTCCTACATGGCTTTAATAGAAACATGGATTTGATGAATCGTGATGCATCGAGATATCGAATCGCTGACATGATGATCGTAATCGAATCGGAAGAGATCAGTGAAGATTCACACCTCTACCTGTGTCTGTGTCGGGGTCCAGCTCGAGCCGTCCTCGCTGCTGGATCCCTCGCCGCTGCTCTCCCTCCGGCCTCCATCGTCTCCCCCCTGGGAGATGTCGAGGCGCGGTGCCTGAGAGTGGGCGGTGGGCAAGGGAGGGAGCTCCATGGGGAGCAAATTGTCTCCTCTACCTGGCACCGACTCTACATTGGCGGAGTCAAAATCCCGAACGTCGTAGTCGTCCGATGTGGAGGTGGAGGTGGGGGTGGGGGTCCCAGAGGCTGTGGCGTAAGGGGAAGTGTGTGGGTCTGCGTGCGGGCCCTCTGTCGGTGAATACGGGACAGGATCTGGGGCTCTCGTTTGAATCTCAGCCGGGGTCGTCGGTGGACTCGTGGTAGTTGGCTCGGGAAGTTTAGCTGCAAAGAGAGGGAACCAGAAAAGAAGAAAAGAGAGGGGGGGTGTTAAAACAACAAGTCCTCCAAACCATACAATAACATCGGCCCTTTATTCCTACCCTCAATACGAACTACAGGAGGGGTTCATAGGTCATAGGAGTCCTATCTAAACCAGAGAACGTAACGGTCAGGATCCGGCTCAGACTGCTTGCCATATATATATATATATATATATATATATATTTGTGGCACTCTTGTGGCCTTTTTGTGTATTTTCTTATGTGTGCTTGTTGCTGTGTTCTGTTGATACCTGTCTGTCATCTGTCTTTGTCTCCGCCCCTTCCCCTTATATGGTCGGCACTTCCTCTCTTGTTAGTTTCCCTCCAGTTCTGTTCTCACCTGTTCCCAATTGTCTCGTTAGTTTCCCTCCGTTTCCACTCTCACCTGTTGCTCGTTAACTGTCTTGTCCGATCCCCTGTCTATATGTTCATTGGTCTGTGTGTTTCTACACCCCCCCCGTTCCTTAGTCTCTTGTCCGTTCGTCTCTCTCGGTTCGTCCTGTGAGAGTCTTGTTCGTTTGTAGGTTTGTAGTTGAGTAGTTGAGTTTGTATGTTCTGCACTTCTGCCTGGACAGTCTTGCATTTGGATCCGCCTGCTGAAACCGTGACAGTAATGGCCGATTATTTTTTGGACATTTTTATGCCTTTATTTTTGACAGGACAGCTGAAGACATGAGAGAGAGAGAGAGAGGGGGAATGACCTGCAGCAAAGGGCCGCAGGTCGGCATCGAACCCCCGGCCCGCTGCGTGGAGGAGTAAACCTCTACATATGGGCGCTCACTCTACCAACTGAGCTAACCCGGCCACACGGCCGTGGTATTAACCCTTGTGTCGTCCATTCGACCATGCACTTGTCAAAACTGAAAATCAACACGTTTTTGTCTCTCTTTTCAAAGTTTTTGATGCTTTTTTTCACTACGATGTATAAACACTACTAACACCAACTTATTACTGGTTTACACTTATTTTTTGAATTCATGGTCAATAAACCTTATTTATAGGAAAACCACACCAAATTGTTGAGTTAAAAAAGCAGCAATTATGAATTATTGAGATTAAAATTAAAAGGAAGGACATTCACAGAAGGGTGTATGTCAATGGTCAGTTTCGGCACTTTTCAATTTTGTTTAGTTTTCAAATGCTAGGAAAAATGAATAAAACAGCCTAAAAGTCAATGAAAGTAGAGATCTGGACCTTTTGTTCTACAGTATTTGTGAAGCGCGTTGTATGGAATCCTCTATGTTGTTTTTGGGTAATCAAAATTAGGCTCAAAACCTATATTTCTTTTATAAGCATCAAGAAAACAAGGGTTAAACACACCGTTAACGTTGTAGAAACGGTCTGGAATGCAGAATGGTCGGCCTGTCTGTCTGTCTGTCTGTCTGTCTGTCTCTCTCTCTCTCTCTCTCTCCAGTTCGTTGTAACCCACTTGAGTGGGCAAATGCTCACATTCGTTGGGGTCTGGTACTTTGGAGAGGTGTTCTCTTCACGGATGAACCCTAACCCTAACACCAGATACTAACTGGTTTTCGGACCCCCCCACACCCACCATACAGTAAAACTGCACATTTTATTGTGTCCAGCCTAAGGCACACCTGTGCAATAATCCTGCTGTCCAATCAGCATATTGATATGCCACACCTTATCTCGGCAAAGGAGAAGTGCTCACTGACACAGATTTATGAACAATATGTTGAGAGAAATAAGCCTTTTGTGCACATAGAAAAAGTCTTAGATCTTTGAGTTTAGCACATGAAAAATGGGGGTAAAAACACAAGTTTTGTGTTTATAATTTTGTTCAGTATACTTCGTTAAGTTGAGAAAAAGATGGTGGTTTGGGTTAAAATCAGACATTATTTCATTTCCAGTGACACTGAACGTGACACAGAACGTGAACTAAAATTAGTTGAATTAACTCAGTTTTTACTTTTATTTTTTTCCTGGGTATAAGTCCTGTGTTGGTTTGACCCATCCAATCCACCAAAGCAACCTCTTAATTCAGAGATGTGCTCATTGGTTCATGGGAATTGTAGTATTTAGACCAACCCTCACAGAAAACTTCTCAGAATATACTGTATGTTAAGATTTGAACTGATCGTAACATTAGCTTTATAGTGTCATTAAAGTATCAAGGATATTCCTATATTTATATCAATTTAGGTTATAACCAAAATAAAAGACTACATTACTCAATTCTAGTGACTTTAATGGACGTCACCTCCTCTCTGTTGAAGCAAATCATGTTATTTTCGGCTTTTACACCTGCCGAACATCACTTCATCCAACACATACGTATGTTGCTGAGGTTTCTTTCCATGTGGTCAGTTTATATTTTCATCATCCATCTTAAATATCTGTGAATGCCACACCAAAGAGCTCAAATGGGTTTTTTTTGCCAAAAACTACATTACGTGATGTTTATAAATCATGTTAAAAATAATAACGGCTGCCTAAAGAGGTAGAAAATCAGCTTCAAAACGTGTGGCATGCTTTGGAAAATGCTCCACAGTGATATAAAGTGTACTTAATTTCTCATCAGTCGGAGTCTGGATCCAGTCGAGCCAGAATCAGTTCTGTCCGAGACAAAAATGTTTACAGAACGATTCAACATCGTCGTGACTCATTAGAAAAAGAAAACTGTACTATCTGGAAAATGCTGACCCTGCAGATGTCAGACTGCCGTTAGCTTACGGACGGCTTTAAAAGGAAATGCTGCAGCTTTGATTCTTCAAACATGAAGTCACCTGTCAGACATAAGCAGGAGACTGCTGTACCAATGGTGTCCGAACAAAAACAGTCACTAATGAAGGCCTGGATGTGGCACGAAAAGTCTTATTTTTTAGGTCTGAACAATATAAGAGAACGTTTTTGCATACCTCTTTTGTCGGGCAGGTGCGTAGGATATGATCAAGGGTAGCAGATCAACATTTTTAGAGAAAATCCTGCACACTGACCATTACGCAAGCAATAATTTATTAGAAAAATACAAATGTTTCGGTCTCAGACCTTCATCAGGTAAATGTAAAGGGTAAATATGTCTGAACAATGCAATGATATTGGTCATTGTTCCACAGGAGTGCTTCATGAATGAATTAGCTCCCCCTAGTGGTGGCAGGAAATTCAACCTCATATCTAGATTTCACGTTGCCAGACCTTCCTCCACAGCGCTGCGGAGGAGGGTCTGGCTAGTCCACACAGCACTCCTGGATGGGAGAAAAACGGTTTATTGGCATTTCTTTAAAAGCCAATCACAATCGTCTTGGGTGGTCCGACCGAGCCACAGTGCCTCTGCAAAATTAGGGGAAGACGACACTAGGGGTGGGGTAAAAAAATCGATACAGCATAGTATCGCAATATTTTCCGTAGCAAGTACTGTATCGATGCACAGACGCCAAGTATCGATCTTTTATGATATATGTGTTGGTCAGTTTGTCTGCTTGACAATATGATTTTGCAGCAATACAATTGAAGTGAGATGAACAAACAGAGACATGTATCTTTTTAAATAAAACAGATGTTGACAAAGTTTCCTTTTGGGGACATCATTTGAAATTGGGAAAAATTTGAAGTTGGGGAAAAAGGTCATAAATTGCAATAATATTGTATCGTGACATAAGTATCGGGATGATATTGTGTGGTGAGGCCTCTGGCGATTCGCTAGAGACCTAAATATAGGACGTAATTGCTGCTTGAACAAACAACGTGTGGGGGGGGGGCATTTTTCACAATAAACGACTTTCTCTTCTCAAAGACTGAATCCATTTTTCGTTTCCAAACACACATTATTTACAATTCTGAACAGACCAGGAGGCTTTTGTTGTGAAAGACCTCTTCTGAGATGCTCACAAAAGATTTATATCTCATTATAATGGAACACATACCATATGAGAAGAGACAGGAAACAGGAGTCCTAAACACACACACACACACACACACTGCTCTCCTTTGTGTAGGTCTGAGTGCTCAGTTCACATAGTTGGTGTCTTGGGAGTAAGCAGCCGGCTTGAAACGTCACTGACATAATGCTTTAATAAAAGTTACGTAATGACTCCACTCCAATCCTGCCGTGCCGGCTGTCAGGGGCACGTAGGGACGGGTGGGGTTCCCTTTCTCCCTTTTAACCCCTCTGAGGCCTATAAGGGCATTTTCACACATCTTCTTAAATTCACCTTTTTTTAGGGTATTTGCATGTAACTGATCCCCGTGAGTTTCACATCGAAATGTTGCAGACCAAACTCAGCTTTCTGCAGAGTGACGCCCAACATGGTTTCTAGAGCGATGTGTGAAGAGATAATTTGGCGCTAAAGCTGAAACGTTTTTTTTTTTAACCACATTTTCAGAAAATCAGCAAGAGAAAAATTTCTCGTTTTGAAGGTTATAACCACCGTTCATACGGTGGCATATCTACATACGTTGGTGAAAATAAAAAAATGTTTTTGCTGCTTTTTTAATCTTTGCTAGTTAACGGTTAACTAGCCATAGACTGAGAAAAAAATAATAATTCACTGTGACGCTCAAAGGTTTTTAAGGTGGAATATTTTCTTGCATGTTACTCAATGCATGAGCTGATGTGTCATTTAATCAACACACATAAAATATCAATATGACAACTTTGACCATTCCGGTTTTTTATTTGTAGGGCTCATTCTTTTAGAACCAAAGCTGAAGAGAGACAGGAAATGCAGGAGAGAGAGAGGGGGGGATGACATGCAGCTAAGGGTTGCAGGTTGGATTTGAACCCCCAGGCCACTGGCAAGGACTGAGCCTACATGGGGCGCACGCTCCACCAGGTGAGCCAGAGGTCACCCCTATTGTCTTTGTTTTATAACGTACGCTTTAGTGATTACTGGACCCTCAAGCGCTTCAAAAAAATGTGGATTTCAACCGATTCTTCTAACTGAGAATATTCAATTTTTCTTACTTCGAGAGATAAAGTGACGGAGCTGCGTTCCGGCAGCACTACACCCGGGGAGACCCTTTGGAGGGGCCCGACCCCTAGGTTGGGAACCACTGGACAAAACTATAACTGTATATAAAGTAGTTAAGGTAGGTCCACATGGAGCAGCTCCAACATGCTGCTCGAACATTCATGCTTCAGTATTAAAAACACACACACACACACACACACACACACACACACACACACACACACACACACACACACACACACACACACAGAGAGAGACAGACAGACAGACAGACACACAGACAGACAGACCGAGGACAACATTTTCACTCTTGCTGAAAATGTCAAGTTTTGAAGAAAATGTGGATCATGCATCAAGGCAGGCCTGCTTGGTTCTTTCGGGGAATGATTGTAAAGATTTTACAAAGAATATATTTAGGGCGTTTCCTCTCTAACTGGGAGGTTTTGGGACCGATTGGTGGGACTGCTGTGGAGGAAGTACACAAGGAGATACACTGGTAAGAGCCAATGAGGTTTAACCAGGTATCAGCTCATTTAAATAGCTCACGGTACTGTTTTGTGTCAACAGATAACTTCATTTAATATTGTATGTGGAGTTTTCTTTTGCAGGGGTGCAAATGTTCAACCAAAACAAGTTCCTTCCAGAGACTATTTAGCAGAGCCACCGTCACTGCGTCCGGATCTTGTGATCGGTTTAAAGAAATGCAAACAACCCAGAGCGTTTTCCCTATCAGATTTTATCCCCCTAACCCTAAACAAATGTTGTGAGAGGATAGGGCTTAAATTGAAGGGAAATGTAGAAACACAAGACCTAATTTTGAAAATGTCCTAGAAATGTGGGACCATAGGGCTGACC